>NC_081408.1:599775172-600075172 GCF_030272615.1 Cryptomeria japonica | reverse complement strand
TGAGCTATGGAGATTGCATAGTCTGAATATTATGGCTTCAACTAATCCAGATCTCTTGATTCTTCTATATGGTTCATCCAAATCAATTCAGGCCACTTCCTTTCTAATGTCTTCTATCTCAATGTGGCCTACCTCTGTTTTGATCACCCATTGTACCTCGTTATCAAGCTTAGATACCAAAGTCCACCCCTGGTATTGATACTTCATTGTGGGAGTATTCTTCTCCTATTTTATCTCCACTGGTTTTTTTTCGGCTAGATGTAGATGCTTCCATAAGTGTGCTTTACTCTGCAAGAAAAGATATAGAATCAATTTACACACATTAGCAAAACACAAAAGACTTCGGAACTCCGAGGTTTTGGGGTTCTAAGGTATAAAAGAACTATTTGTAAGAAATTTTGAGATTCTGGGGTCCCGCGGTATAAAAGATGGAACAAGGAATCGCTTTGGGGTTTAGTATTTTGGAACCCCGAAGTAGGTTAAAACATGAAAAAAAAAAGTCTATTTTGGAACTCCAAGGTTCCAAGGTTCCAGGGTAGGAAAACCTTGGCAAGATCGGATTTCGAAACTCCGAGCTTCCGGAGTTTCGGGGTGTTCATAAGACTTCTAAAAATGGTCTCTAAGATCCCAAAGATGTTAAAATCAACTCTTCCAAATAAGGTTTCGGGATCTCGGGATCTCGAAGAGGATACTTCTTCGTTAATACAGGCTTCAGGATTTCGGGGTTCTAGGATCCTGAGGTGGGTAAACTTAAACAAAAAGGAACCTTGGAACTTTGGGGTTCCAAGGTCCCAAGGTTGGGCAAATCAAAAACTTCATGATTTCATAATCAAGGCCATACTCTAAGGGGTCAATAAAAATCAACTTTATTTAAAACAGGAAATATAATCTAAAACCTAAGCAAGGAAAGCGAGAAAAAAAAAAGAGAGAAAAAACGCAACAAAAAAACCAAAAGAATAACCTGGACAAGGGAGATCAAATGAAAAATCGTGCACCGTGGGGGGCAAAAATTGTGAAGGGATAGCTCTGACTTCGGGATGGATGGGTGCACAAATGAGTTGAAACTATTCATTTGGCCACTATTTATACCCCCTTCGAGCGATCATACAACCTGTTAAATGCACACGACTTTGGGGTTTCAAGACTCTGAAATCATGAAGTCAACAGACAACACACTACACTGAGAAACTCAAGATTTCGAGGTTCCGGGATCCCGAGGCTTTGAAAAGGACAAATGAAGACCACCTCGGGACTCCAGGGTTTCGAGGTCCCGAGGTGCAAAACAAAACAAAGACAGATAACCCGAGATTTTGAAACTTCGAGATCTTGAGACAAAAGGACAAAAATGACCAATAGGCTTCGAGATCCCAGGGTTCTGCTGTTCTGAAATATGTTAACCAAGACAAAACATGAAGAACCTGAGATTTCGGACTTCCAAGATCCCGAGGCTTCAAAAGCAAATGAACAAACTAGACTTCGAGATTCTGAAACCCCAAAAATTCGAGATCTTGAGTAGAAAATAAAAGAAAACCAGGGGAACTTTGGGACTTCAAAAACCCGGAGTTTCAAAGAACACAAAAAGATAGAAAAAGAAAGAAAGAAAGAAAGAGCTTCGGGATTCTGGGGTTTTAGAGTTTCTAAACAAAATAAAGAAACCAATGAAACAAAAAGAACACTCTGGGATCTTGGAAGCCTGAAATCTCGAAGGAGTAGAACAAAGACAAAGAAAGGAAAAGAGAGAAAACAAAAAAAGGGGACCCACATTTTCAAATCAAAGAAAATGATAGTGCTAGATATGTAGGGCATAACAATAAGACTTACTAAACATTAAAAATTTGAATGCAATGATATGAAACCACTGGATGAATTCATTTAAAGCAGAGATTAAAGTTCTTAATTAAGGATTAAGGTATATCTTTATTTCATTTAATTTCATAATTGTTTATGTGGATTGTAGACAAATATGTGGAATGCCCAAAAAAAATAAAAAATTAAAAAGTATTACGTTAATGGGATATGTCATTATTAATGATTTAAAAACAAGTTGGGTATGGTATCTGGAGATGGACAAAAACTACAAGGAATGCAATGGTAAGTAAATAAAAAAGCATGAAACATTCAAAGACTCAAATATAAACCATTATACCATGAAATCTTGTCTTCTCCTTTGGATTGAGCTTTTGGTGAAGTTGAAGATGCGCCCTTCTCCAACTTGTTTGGATTAGCTCTAAGATAGGTTGTGGATTGCTCTCCACACACAACAACAATGATCAAATGGATGGAGGGATAATAGGTGATTGCAAAATAAATGGAGGATATCGATGCCTAAAATTGGCTATAATGGATGCACAAAGGATGATTTCAAGAGCTATACTAGCAGTATAAGATTGCATGAGATGAGATATGAAATGAAGGGGAGGAAACCCCAATTTATAGATTTGAGAGAGGAGGAATGGACGGTTGAGATTGATTTGAAATGGAGGGCCAAGATTGAAGGAAATAGATGAAGTGGATTGAGAGGACATGGTGTGGAGACTAAGATATTTTCCATAAAGGCATTTCTTGTCTCCACACTCCATAATATGCATGGGAAAGAGATCCTCAAGTACATTGGGAAGGAAAAAAGGAATTAAAAAATTCTTTGGGGGAGGACAAGGGAATTAAAAATTCTGCATGGAAGAATGAGAATAGAAAAATAATTAAAAATTCCTTGGGAAGATGAGAGTGCATAGGAAATAGAGGAAATTTGAAATCCTTGAAATGACCAAAGTTGGTACATTTAAGGTTGGGGGTTGAGAGGGGGACAAGCCGTTTATAGCAATTAGTTGACTTGCGGCTAATCATGAGGATTAGGCATGAGCAAATGATTAGCAAGAGGGATTAAGTGGGATAATGAGAGATTAGAAGAAAAATGTGAAATTCGGGAGGATTTGACAAGAGGACAGATAATGTGTGGAGGAATTAAAAATTAGGAAATAATGATAAGCGGGCTTCTAGAAGAATTAATTAGCTTAAGTGAGGATTAGAGGAAAGTGACTTGTAGGAATCACATAATTTATTTAATTAATTTGGATTAATTAATTGAAGGGAATTTAGAGGAACTAATTAAGTGACCGACTTTAGAAGAAAGAGAATAATTTATTTATTTGATAAATTAATTATTTAGACTATAGTGACAAGATCAATTAAACTTAATTTAATTAATACTGAGAGGAATAATGATAACATAATTTAATTAATTAATTATGTAGTAAGGTTAAATTAATTAAATTAATTAATTAATTTAAGTGTCTACAATATCACTTGAGGTAGATAACGAGTTAAAGAAATCCACTTAGGCATGATCATGATCTTATTCCTTAAAAATACCAAGCCTTTGTAACCAACAAAATTTAGCCCTTAATAGAATAATTGTGAGACATTCAAAGCCCACTCAATGAAAAAATTATTATAATAATTTAAATTTATATATTATCCCCTGAAAATATTAATTAGATTTTTTTTTTTTTAAATTAATTTTTTTTTTCAAAATTACAACTAACATTTTTTCTATATAAATACTTGTTTGATTTCTAGATCCTTTGGTAAAAGACCAATTGTCTTCTAGTTTTGGGGAATAGCTAATATAAGGCATGCATAGCCTTCTTTCTATATAGCTCAAGTTGACTAAAATTTTAACTTTTTTTTTGGAAAAAAATGCTTCTAACGTGAGATTCAAGTTTCCTATTAATTACATTACACTAAGAATATAAATATGGCAAAATAAATCATATAATGAATATGGGAATGAGAGAGATCAATGAATGTACCTACATACCAAGTATAGTGGTTAAAAGTAGCATCTTGGTAGACATATGATGCTAACCAACTTGTAGAGTAATAATAAATGGTCCAATCTATTGGCAATTGACACTCATTCGGTGGTTTCTGATGGTTGATTATTGGTTTAGGGTTGTCATTGATGGCAACTCTTCTTGAGATTCCTATACGGTAATCATGGATCTTGATTTCTGGAAGAGGATGTCAACTGGTAGCCAGTTAACCGGTATTTTAGGTTGAACAGAGCAATTTTGGTCTAGAAGCTTTCTGGTGATTGTTGAGCTATGAATCCTATATGGGATTATTGGGTCGACATAGAGACATTATTTTATCATTGTTTTGGTGATCCACATTTACCTTTGGTGATCCAGTCAAGGTGACATATGACTACACATTACATTAGTAGGGTGACTTGACAAATAGTCTATTTTGTGATTATGGATATATAAGACCGGTGTGGGAGATCTTTTTTATGGATGGTATGAATGTATGCAAGTGAGTGGTGATCGATAATCCATTTAGGCGTAGTTTCACTTGTGCATTCTTGATCTGGTAGTTGACTGAGACACAAAATAGGGGAGAACAACAAAGGTGATACAGTAAGTATCTTTGGCACTCAACCGGAACTTATCCAAGAATTGTAGATGTTATTTTGGAGCTCATTCATTGTAATTGTAATGGTGGAAAAAATGGTGAATGATAGATCAAGAGGAAAACTACCCTTTCCCTCAAAGAGAGATGAGAGTTTCACTATTGATTACCCTTCAAACACTTTTCACCATGTTACATCAGGAAGAGGAGAGGATAATTCACTAGATTCAATCTCTCCACATGAAGATGGTAGATTGAATTCAGAATGAATTGGGAATGATAGGTTGATCCCCTCTTCCTTGTTTGAAATGGAAAGGAAATTGATTGATTTATGTTGTGCAAAAGTGACAAAGAATTGATTATAACTTGAGATCATAATATGGGATGAAGTTGTGCACCTGGATTTGGCAGTAATATGTCGAGACGAAGTTGCCCTACGAAGTTGAGGAAAAGTTGCACGGACCGTGGCGGGAATGTACACGGTCCTCTGAAAAATCTACGAAATGAAAAGAGTTTTTTTGCCTCTGCAAATGGAGCCCGAATCCAAAAGTATAGTTGCACACCTGCAACCTACACACAAAAAAGAGATTAAAATGGGTTGGGATTGGGGGTTTACCTTTAGGTCAAACCCCAGTTTTGGAATTAACCAAGTAATGAAAGAAATAACTTGCAAGTAGATGTAAATGAAAGACTGAATTGTAAATCACCTCAAGGGAGGTTGTGATAGAAATTTTGATAGAAATTCTTGTGTGGAATTGAATGTTGAAATCAATCTCCTCTTCAATGGTTGAATCATTGACTTGAATGCAACACCTAGCCTTGAAGGGAGACTTGTGAATGCTCAATGCTGGAAAAGAATGCTTGAATGCTTGATCGCTTATGCAACTTGAATCTATCCAACTTTAACCTCTCCCACCTTATGCAAATGAGAGGACAAATTCCCCTTAAATGCATGTTAGTGGATCTGATTTTCGTCACAGGCCGGCATCGGGGAAGTTTCCCGTCCAATGCACAACCAACAATGCAACCGTAGGAAGGGTCCTTCCCCAAAATAGGGCAGGGATAGGGGTGCCACGCCCCTATCCAAGGGGAGACAATGGTGCCATGCTCCTATCCTACCCCTTTCTCTGGGGCAGAGTGCGGATGAGGTGATACAGAGGCCAAGGAAGAAGTTGTTTCTGAGGGCTGAGCAATCTTTGGTCTTCGATCAGGCTAGAGGATTTGATCTTGCTTGCATGAGGACCCTAATGCAGTTGGAAATTGCTAGGGTCGCAATTTTATGACACTACATTTAGCCCTCACTTTAGTGGGAGTATAAGCATATGCCAATATCGTCGGTAAAGTACAAGGAAACAAGATTGAAAAACTTTTACCAAATCAAGGATGCAAGATGCACCAAGCCCCTAGTGGACTTAGGATCTTACGAATTCAATTGACAAAGTAAAAGTGAAGATCGAGAAGGGGAGAACCATAACTGCAAGTAGGAAAGTTCCCTTTACTATGAGTCATGAAAGAAAGGATACAAAATTTTACAAAGCAAAACATATTTTACTAAGTAATTCTAAGTATCACAAGAAGGAAAATATGAGCTGAGTGTATGCCCCCATGTTAAAGTGATCGCATGCGCCTTATCACGAGTGATTGCTTTAAGGTAGGATACACTTGAGAGAGAGAGAGAGAGAGAGAGAGGTAGCACGTTATTGCAAGGATTTATCCCCCAATCGAGGAATAAACCCAAGGATAATAAACACAAAACACGAGGTCGTTTCGCTTTCCTCGGGGTCAGTATGATGTATGACACTACCTTAGAAGAAAGGGAAGAGATGATGTCTTCTGAGTCAACATGAAAGAGACCAAGAAAAGATATCAATGCTTTGCATCATCCCCAAGTAGACATTAAGGGAACAATAGAATAACAAGGATACATATAGAAGAATGGTCACAAAAGAGAAAGAAAGGAGAGAGAGAAAGATCTGCAGTGCTAATATTGCTAATCTAGCACAACATCCGCCTCCCGATCTTGTTCATCACTATTTCAAGAAGGCGAGCAACATGCCAGAGGAGCGACATCGAGTATAATAGATGGAGCTATCATAAGATCCAAACAAGGACTATGCTCATGTTGTAAGTCACTTTGTTTGATTCTAGGAGCTAGGATTAGGTTTCTGAAAAATTCGTCTGATAAAAGCTTGTCCACATAAACATACTCATACTCACTATTAGAAGCATAAAGAGTTGTATTGTCATTATGAATAACATTTTCACTCGTTTATTCAACAAAGTTTATAGAAAGAGGAGCAAGAACATGAATACGAGTAAAACCCTCACATGTTTTGTGCAACTTATAATTTGGAGATGTAGGTTGAACATCTTTCTTGGGAGAAAAGGGAATCATGTCAACTGTCAGAGTTTGAGGAGATTGAGTATTTTGAGGGATAGCTTCATGAGCACAAACACGGCATCTCGTCAGCTTTCTCTCGCACAACGATTTCGTCGAGTCTTAGTGGAAGGTTGAGAAGAAGGAGGAACACTTGAAAAAGTAGGAATATTTCTCTCCTTGATAGTGGAAGGTTTAGGTTGAGGTCTTTTTGGTTGAACAATAGGAGAAGCAGGTCTCTTCTCTTGATAAGAGGAAGGAGGTGGAACTGTTGCATAGAAAGGAGGAATATTAGGCATAGGAAGGAGACTAGGTCCATCATGAGGAGGAGGTATAGGTCTAACCTTAGGAAGAATATTGTTGTTCTCTTTAAGAGAAGGTAAAGTCACATCGATAGGAATAGGTGGACGATCTTCCTTAGGAGGGAGATTAGTTCTATCCGAGAGGGGAAGAACCTCAGCTTGAAGAATAATAGGAATGCCAAGTGTTGAAGATCTAGATTGACTTAAGGATAATATCATATCGTTCTTCCATTTTTGATAAGATTGAAAAAGAGCATCGCTCCTTAATGGAAGAGATTGAAATTGTTTAGGCCAAAATAAATCAATAGGAACACTCAGGCTTCTTTCAGATGGAGGAAATAAGCTATGATTCATGGTTATGATTTCTCCATTGTGAGGAAATTTAAAACACTTGTGGGTTGGTGAAGCAATAGCCTTCATGGAAGATATCCAAGGATAGCCCATCTTCACACGAAATTGCTCAGAAGAAGGTATGATAACAAAGTCAACATCCAAGGATTTAGTATGAACTTCTACAGGAAGAGTGATAGAGCCAATGGTAGGACAAGAGAAACCATAAAATAACTTCACAACCACATTAGAAGCATCATATAGTGGTTTATGCAATCGTAAAGTGAAAACATACTCTTTAGTTATGACATTAGCCATGCAAGAGGGATCAATCAGAGCACCATGGCAAGGGATATCCTTAACCTTTTGAAACTATGTATAAAGGGCTATCAAGTGCTCTAATGGTCTCACTAGGGTCAAATGTAATACAAGGATCCTTAGGCATATCCTTTGTTTCTACCATATTAACCAAGTTAGGAGCCATAGAGGTGAATTCTTCAGAAGAGAGAGAATTAGACACAATCTCAATAACGTTAAAGGTATGATATGGCAAGGGATCAGTGAAAATATTAATATTTTCATTAGGAGGAGCTACTGATTTATTCCCTTTATCATTCACACCTACCACAGATATAGTATTATTATCAATCAAGTCTTGAATCTTATTCTTCAATGCAAAACATTTCTCGGTATCGTGACTAGGTTGACGATGAAATTGACAAAAGGAATTGTTATCAAAATAAGGGGATGCAAGTTTAGAAGGATCAATTTGTTTTATAGGAGGAAGTTTGATAACATTTTTGTGCAACAATTGAGACATAATACTATGTAAAGATTCATTCAAGGAATTAAATTGTCTTTCTCTTTGGAAAAATTTAGAAATAGAAGGCACACTTGTTGTAGCATTCACATTGTGGTTGTTGATTGGATCATTGAACTTGATGAAGCTTTTTGTTGGTTTAAACTTTGCAAACGGTTGTTGAACACTCTCCCCTTATCACTCGGAGCCATAGGAGTGGATTTCTCCATTTGACTCACAACCAATTGATAATTGTGGAGTGTTGCGCACAACTATGGAAAGGAAGTAAACTCAGACAAAATAAGATTTTCCCATATATCTTTTTGAAATTTTGAAATGAAAATTCTTTGAATATCATTATCAGGTACATGAAAATAAATTTGAGCACACAAATGCTTATATCTACCAATGACATCAATCACTTTTTCTTTAACACCTTGTTTACAATGCATTAAATCAATCAAAGTGATTTTAGGACCAATGTTGTTTTGAAATTATTGGATGAAAGCATTTGCCAATTGTTGAAAAGAAGTGATATAATAAGAAGGCAAAGAGCAATACCATTGTAAATCCTTATCTCTTAGTGTTCTTGTAAACAATTTTGCAAGCAATATTTGATCATAAGCAAAATCAGTACACAAGGTTTGGAATATTTTGACATGCATAAGAAGATCACCTTTTCCATTATAGAGTTCCAATTGAGGGATATCAACATGTTTAGGTGGAATGGCTTTAACAATATCAAGAGAAAGTGGGCTTGCAACATCAAAGGTGGGCACACTAAACTTGGATTGACTCATGGAAGCAATTTGTTGTTGTAAGGAAGACATGGTTTGAGCAAGATTGTTAATTGTCATTTCGGTAGAAGAATTGATGTTAGACATAGGTGGTTGAGAAGGTGGTGTGATGTTATTAAAAGAAGGCATGGACTAAGAATAAGGTGGTGGGACATTATGATGAGTAGGCATTGGTGATGATTGGGTAGGAAAAGGGACACTTAAAGGAGGAATACAGTTGTTGAAGGAATTGCCCCCTTATGTCACACTGATTGGTTGAGGAATAGTAGGAATATTCATGGAAGACATGGGTAACGATGGAGGATTAAATGAAGAAGAGGGATTGCCCCCATGACCAATTGTTGTAGGGATGACATTTTGAGTTGAAGTAGCCATGATGTTGGATGTGAAAGTAGGAATACTAGTCATAGGAGTAGTCAAAGGAATTGAAGGATTGACTTATGTTGAAGCTTGTGAGTAATCTACGGTTTTGGCACAACTCTTGATAGGCATGACATTAGAATCAATAATATGTGCAATGCCATGCAAAATATCAATTCCATTCTTATCACTTTGAATCATGCATTTAAGGCCTTCAATTAATGGAAGAGCTTCACTATTAGGGTATTCTTGGGACATACGTTGTTGAAAGTTATCAAATTGATTGTCCAATGTGGAAAGTTAATCTAAAGAAACCCTAGTTAAAGCTTCTTCTTCATCATGTGATTCATTAATGGGGTGAATAGGCACATGATTAGGATGGGAAGAATTAGCATGATCCTCATTAAAGAAGTCACCCAAATTAGGCTCCATCTCCTTGGTAATTAAACCTTGGGAAGCCTTAATTCTAATGCTTTGTTTAATGAGGATAGGATAGGTAGGACTAATAGTGGTAAAACTCATGCAGTAGAGGGAAATTTTGAATTTTGAATTGTGGAACAAAGCTTACAAAATTGAGTAATGCAAAATTTAAGAAAATAATGATTACACAATTTGAACTTTGTTGGAAGAAGGGAATGACACAATTTCCAAAAATGAAAGGAAATTGAAATTTTAAAATTAGGGCCAAGGGAATACCACTTAATTTTAAAATCAGAAGTTTTAAAATCAGGGCAAACTATAATTAACCTCTTAAAAACAAAATCTTTAAATTTGAAATGTTGAATTTTGGAGGTATTTCTGATTCTAGAGAGATAAAAAATAGACAAAATCAGTCCAATCTTTTGGATTTAGGCTATTAAATATAGTCATAACAGTCTCTCGAAATTTCGAGAAAAAAGCCGAGGGTCATGGCAGGAATGCACATGGTCTGACCAACTTTTTTTGAAATTTTCAGGGATGGATATTACTATGATTTTAAAGCTAGTCCCCCAAAAATGACAAATTTAACAACCTCTAGATGGGCGAAATGAAGGCGCAAATGTAAAGATAGGACCATGTTAGGGTTTTGAAGAAAAAGAGGAATTGAATTGCAATTTTGAAAAAGGTCAAACCTAATGGATAGGGACACCTTGGAAAATGTTTATAAATCTGAATTGGAATGAAATTGATTTGAAATTCACATAAAATCCAATTAATTTTGAAAATTAGGGTTTTATGACCTAACCACTTAATTTTAAAATTTGAATTTTGGGAAAAATGGGGGAAATTGAAAATTTGAATTGTAGGAATGAAGACAAATCTGAGAACAATCAAAAATTTGAAAATAAAATGGAAATCCAATTTTTGCACAAGTTCAACATGATTTTTGAAAATTAGGGTTTTAACAAGTAACCTCCAAATTTTGTAAATTTTATTTACAAATTGAACAAGACAATGAAGAAATTGAATTTGACAAATAGAGCAATTTTCAGATCTAAGATCACCACAATCATTTTTTACAAATTACAAGTTCAATTTTAAAATGAAAAACTAGGGTTTTTAATGATTTAACCACTAAGTTTGCAGAAATTTGAAACTTGTAAATGAAAAAGATGCAATTTTTTTCAAAGGAAAGCATGCAAGACGTCGGGTTCACCAAAATGTAATGGTGGAGAAATGGTGAATGATAGATCAAGAGGAAAACTATCCTTTCCTTCAAAGAGAGATGGGAGTTTCACTATTGATTACCCTTCAAACACTTTTCACCATGTTACATTAGGAGGAGGAGAGGATAATTCACTAGATTCAATCTCTCCACATGAAGATGGTAGATTGAATTCTGAATGAATAGGAAATGATAGGTTGACCCCCTCTTCCTTGTTTGAAATGGAAAGGAAATTGATTGATTTATGTAGTGCAAAAGTGACAAGAACTGATTATAACTTGAGATCGGAATATGGGATGAAGTTGTGCACCTGGATCTGGCAGTAATATGTCGAGACAAAGTCGCCCTATGAATTTGAGGAAAAGTTGCTCGGACCGTGGCGGGAATGTACACGATCCTCTGAAAAATCCACGAAATGAAAAGGGTTTTTCCGCCTTTGCAAATGGAGCCCGAATCCGAAAGTACAGCTACACACCTACAACCTACACACAAAAAAGAGAGGAAAATGAGTTGGGATTGGGGGTTTGTCTTTAGGTCAAACCCTAGTTTTGGAATTAACCAAGTAATGAAAGAAATAACTTGCAAGTAGATGTAAATGAAAGACTGAATTGTAAATCACCTCAAGAGAGGTTGTGATAGCAATGTTGATAGAAATGCTTGTGTGGAATTGAATGTTGAAATCAATCTCCTCTTCACTGGTCGAATCATTGACTTGAATGCAACACCTAGCCTTGAAGGGAGACTTGAGAATGCTCAATGCTGGAAAAGAATGCTTGAATGCTTGATCGCTTATGCAACTTGAATCTATCCAACTTTGACCTCTCCCACCTTATGAAAATGAGAGGACGAATGCCCCTTAAATACATGTTAGTGGATCTGATTTTCATCATAGGCCGACATCGGGGAAGTTTCCCGCCCGATGCAAAATCAACAATGCAACCCTAGGAAGGGTCCTGCCCCAAAATAGGGCAAGGATAGGGGTGCCACACCCCTATCCTAGGAGGACATGGGTGTCATGCCCCTATCCAAGGGGGAACAATGGCGCCACCCCCCTATCCTACCCCTTTCTTTAGGGTAGAGTGCAGACGGGGTGATGCAGAGGCCAAGGAAGAAGTTGTTTCTGAGGGCCGAGCAATCTTCGATCTCTGATCGGGCTAGAGGATTCAATATCGCGTGCATGAGGACCTTAATGCATTCAAAAATTGCTAGGGTCACAATTTTATGACACTATAGTAATACATCACTATAATTTATTTGTAAGGCAATGAGCCTTCCAGGGTTGTAGCCCTTATTGTATTTCAGCAGTGAGCTCTAGGCAATGTGCCTGAATGCCTGTGGATTCCCCATATTGTAATATTGTTTTGCTACTGGCCATAGTGGAATAATATTGTGGGTTCAAATCCCACCGTATTTTTTCCCATTTGGGTTTCCACGTAAAAATTCCGGTGTTATAATTTTGTGGTTGTTTGTTTTATGTTCCCGCATTTCGGTTTCATGTTTATGCTTCCGGTGGTTTAAAGTCAAATCGGAAAATTTGCTAAATAGTAGATCGCTAATTCACCCCCCTCTCAGTGATCCCTAATTCCAACACAATCTAGCTACATCAAAATTTACAATGAAGTTTCTTTTTTTATTTGGGTTGTTAGGGTTTGCATAAAGAACTTTCCTAGCATTCTATATGATTTATTATCACGTTTTAGTATTAAAAAGCTTTCAATGTTCAATTAATTCACATAGTCAAACAAAAAAAATTAATAGAGAATGATTTTTAATAAAAAAAATGATCTACATATATGATACATGCACATTTGCGTATTCTCTCTCTCGCTCCCCCCCCACCACCTACCCCCTATATATCTCTTTATATCTACCTCTATCTTCTTTTCTCCTCCCATATCGCTATCTATATCTATTCTATTTCACATATATCTTTGTCTCTCCCTCTCCTCATCCCTGTATTATTTAAAATAATTAATTTTGTAAGATATTTTCTCACTCTTACATCCTCTATCTCTTTCTCCATATCTCTCCCCCCTCTCTATCTTTATCTCATTCTCTTTATGTCCATATCTCTCTACCTCTACCTCCATATCTCTCTCTTTGCCCATCCATCTATATCTCTCTATATCTTCCTCTATATCTCTCTCTCTACACATATCTCACTCTAACTCTATTTACCTATCTCTTTTCCTATCTACATTTCTGTATTTCCCTCTATCTATCTCTTTATATCCACATCTCTCTACTAGATCTCCCTATCCCTCTTTGTATCTCTCCCTATCCCTCTCTATCCCCTATATCTCTCTCTATCCATATATTTCTCTACCTCTACATCCATATTTCCCTAATTCTCTTTCTATATCTCTATCTCTTTATGTATCCCTCTATATCTCTCTATAATGTCCCCCCCATCTCTTTCTCTATCCCTCTATAAAAAAGAGGGATATATATTGATGCCCTCCTAAATGACACAAGGTTAGTAAATGATAAACAACACCAAAGACACAAAACCGTTACTGTTAGTCAATCAAAAACTAATCTAAAAAGGCATACCAAGAGAGACACTAAAAACATGCAAGCATATTTAACTATCAAAGCAAACATGATGAGGCATCTCCAAATACCTCCTAACATGCTCTTAGTTTCTTTCTCCCTCGTTCCTCTCCTCTCCAAGTTCCAAAATAGTGTAGCTCTCAGCAGCTTTTTGCACTATGGATGCTTATGGAGGATTGAGATTGTAGTATAGCTCTAAATGTGAAATGAAAAGCTAATGCTATGCTTGTAAAGCGGACAAATCGAACCCTAGTCGTTCTCCCCTCCCCAACTCCGAGGAGAGAGAAGGGAGGTCACTAGGGTTGATGGTTTTCACTTAGGAGAGACTTTACATTCAAAAGAGTGGTTGAAACCCACAAGATCCAATCCCACACAATGCAGGATTGGATTCTAAATGAGTTTCAAGGGTTAAGACATCAAGGATACCCTCTTTTGTAAAGAAATGTAGATAGAAAGATTGAACTAGGAGTACATGTAAAGTAGGAAAGATTCGTTTATAAACAGAGATAGGGATATGGGATGAAGCTGCGGACCTGGAATTAGCAGTAAAATGTTGAGACGGTGCTGTTCTGCAAATTTGAGCGAAAGTTGACAGGACGATGGCGCCCGGCGTGCACACGGTCCTCCGAAAAATCCGTGAAACGAAGGTGGATCTGTTCGTCTCTGCACAAGGATTCCAGATCTTCAATTACAGCTGCGTACCTTCAACCTACACACAGAAAAGAGAGGACGATTGGGGGGTTAGGGATGAGGGGTTTGCCTTTAGGTCAAACCCCGGTTTTGGAATTAACCAAGAAATGAGAATGTTGTAAATGTAAATGTTTGTAATGTAAACGAGTACTGATACCTTGTTGTAAGAATGTTTGTATTCTTACATGCGAAGGTGTAATGTATGTAGTATGTTGTATGTTGTATGTGATCTCCTCTTCAATAGTTGAATCCTTGTCTTGAATGCAACACTTAGCCTTGAATGGAGACTTAGAATGCTCAATTGCTTGAAGGAATACTTGAATGCTTGAATGTTTGAATGTTTTAATATCGCTTCCGCCTTTTGCTCCTATATGTCCTCCTCTTTTCTTCCCTTTCTAGGAGAGGAAAAGTAGTTTATATACTTGTCAATTAGGGCTGATGGACTGATTTTCCCGACCTTAGGCTGACCTAGAAACAATATTTCCCGAATTGCAAACTTAAAGACCCGATGCCCAAAAGAGACCGGGCCCAAAATAGGGCCAAGGACCAGGGCGCTAGGCGCCATGGTCCCACCTCCCGAGACAGTAGGGTGCAAGGAGGGATCATGCCAAGGTGCAGAAAAATGCAGTTTTTGGTGTCACAAGCAGGTTTCGGGGTCTCCATTCAGGTTTAACGTTGCATCGCCATCGTGAAGACCCAAATGCAGTCGAAATTGCAAGTGTCACAATTTTAGGACGCTACATTTAGCCCCCACTTTAGCGGGAGTATAAGCGTACGCCAATACTTCCGGTAAAGTACAAGGAAACCACATTGAAAAACTTTCACCACGTCAAGGAGGCAAGATACACCAAGCCCCCAGTGGACTAAGGATCTTACGACTTCGATTGATAAAGTAAAAGGGAAGATCATGAGGGAGAACCATGACTGTCAGTAGTAAGGTTCCCTTACTATGAGTCATGCAAGAAAGATATCAAAAAAATTTCAAGGCAAAGCTAAATTTGTCAAGAAATTTTCAAGTATCTTGAAAAGATATGAACGGGATGTATGCCCCCCTACGTTAAAGCGATCGCACACGCCTCATCGGGGGTGATTGCTTTAAGGTAGTGATACATATAAGGAATCAGAAGGGAAAGGAGCACGTTATCACAAGGATTTAGCCCCCAAGTGTGAGATAAGCCCAAGGATAATAGACACAAAACACAAAGCACAAGGTGACTTCGCTTTCCTCGGGGTCAGTATGTTGTATGATAATTCATGTATATCATATGTATGTATAATTGTTCTTCATTCCCCAATCAAGGAAGGTCACCTAGAAGAAGGGAACACATGTGTCTTTTGAGTCAACATGAGAGAGACCAAAAGAGATCTCAATGCTTTGCATCGTCCTCAAGTAGACAACACTAAGGACAACAAATAGAAGAATGAGAATAACACATAGAAGAAGTAACAAAAGAGATCAAGAGAGGAGGAGAGAGTCTGCTATGCTAATGAACTAGTCTAGCACGTCATCTACCCCCCGATATTGCTGATCAATATTTCGGGAAGGTAGGAAACACACTAGAGGAGGAACATCCAACACAGCAGATGGAGCTATCACAAGATCCAAACAAGGGCTATGTTCATGTTCCGAGCCACGTTGTTTTTGTCTAGGAGCTAGGATAAGTGCTTTAGAAAATTTGTTAGACAAATGGTTATCAACATCAACATATTCATATTCACTATCAGAATGAACAGGAGTAACATTTTCATCATGAATAACATTTTCATCTATATCATCATCAAGATTTATAAAAATAGGATCTTTAACTCGCACAGGATCAAGACCATCATACATCTTATGTTTAGGAGATTTTGACTCAATTTTCGGCTGAGGAGAAAATGGAATAATACTGGTTGAAGGTGTTTTTGGGGATTGCAAAGTTTGAGAAGCAGCTGCCTGAGCTCTAAGACGACGCTTTCGTCGGCGTTCACGCGCAGAACGATTTCGTCTAGTCTTAGTAGGAAGCTGAGGAGATTGAGGAGGAGGAATGTTCTCATCCTTATCACTTGGGTGTTTAGGTTGTGGTCTCTTAGGTTGAATAATAGGAGAAGAGGAAGGTCTCTTCTCTCCATAAGAGGAAGGAGGAGGAACTGCTCCATACAAAGGAGGAATATTTGGTTTAGGAAGGAAACCAAGCCCATCATGACGAGGAGATATAGGTCTACTTTTGGGAAGTTTATTAGATATAGGCATAGTCACATTCATAGGGATAGGTTGGGAATCTTCTTGAGGAGAGACATTGGTTTTATCTTTCAAAGGAAGAACTTCCTTCTCAAGAATGATAGGAATGTCAAGTTTGGGTGTTCTAGGTTCACTTAGAGATAGGATCATATCTTTTTTCCACTTTTGATAAGATTTGAAAAGATGATCACTTCGCGGTGGAAGAGATTGGAATTGTTTAGGCCAAAAGTAATCAATAGGAACGCTAGAAGTTCTTTCAGTAGGTTTAAAGAGGCTATGATTGATAGTAACAACTTCACCATTATGAGGAAATTTCAAGCACTTGTGAATAGGAGAAGCAATAGCTTTCATGGAAGATAGCCAAGGATAGCCTAGCTTCACACGAAATTGTTCAGATGATGGAATAATAGCAAAGCTCACATTAAGGGATTTGTTATGGACCTCAATAGGTAATGTAATAGAACCAATTGCAGGAGAAGAAAATGCATCAAATAATTTCACAACCACATTTGTTTCGTCATAGATCACTTGATTCAATTGCAAAGTAAAAAGAAATTCTTCAGTAATGACATTAACCATGCAAGAAGGATCAATAAGCACTCCACGGCAAGGTGTATTCTTGACTTTTGCAACTATATATAAAGGACCATCAGGTGCCCTGATAGTTTCAATGGAATCAAATGTGATGGAAGGTTCTTTAGGGATTTTCTGCTGCTCCACAAAGTTAATCACATTCGGAGTCATAGACACGAGATCATCAGGTGAGACAAAGGAATCAGTAGTATCAATCGCATTAGAGGTATGAGAAGGCAATGGATCAGTAAAAATCTGAAGATTTTGGTTAGGAGGAGCTACAGATGTGTTGCCTTTATCATTCATACCAGAAACAGAGATAGTATTATTATCAATCAAATCTTGAATTTTACCCTTTAAAGCAAAACATTTCTCAGTATCATGCCCAGGATGACGATGAAATTGACAAAAAGATTTGTTATCAAAATAGGGTGAATTAATCTTTGTAGGATCTATTTGCCTTATAGGAGGAAGAGCAAGCACATTTTGTTCCAATAACTTATTCATAATACTATGCAATGATTCATTCAAAGGGGTAAACTTTCTTTCCTTCTTGAAAAATTTAGAAATAGGAGGCACACCTGATGCTGCATTCACATTGTTGTTGATGATGTTTTCATTGAATTTAATTGACTCTCTGTTCGGTTTAAACTTCCCAAATGGTTGTTGACTACTATCACCCTTATCACTCAGAGCCATAGGATTTGCTTGTTCCATTTGACTCACAGTCAGTTGATAATTGTGAAGAGTTGCGCACAACTGTTGGAAAGAAGTAAACTCAGAAAATAGAAGTTTTTCTCTAATATCTTTTTGTAAATTAGAAATAAAGATTCTTTGAATATCATTGTCAGGTACTGGAAAAGAAATTTGAGCATACAAATGATTATATCTACCAATGAAATCAGTCACTTTTTCTTTAACACCTTGTTTACAATGCATTAAATCAATCAAAGTAACTTTAGGACTTATATTGTTTTGAAATTGTTGAATAAAAGCATTTGCAAGTTGTTCGAAAGAGGTAATAGAATAAGAAGGCAATGAGCAATACCATTGTAGGGCTTTATCTCTTAATGTTCTAGTAAACAGTTTTGCAAGCAACCTTTGGTCATAAGCAAAATCGGTACATATTGTTTGGAAGGTCTTAACATGTGTTAGAGGATCACCCTTACCATTATAAAGCTCCAAATGTGGAATTTCAACATGTTTAGGGGGGATAGCTCGAACAATGTCAAGAGAAAGTGGGCTCGCAACATCAAATGTGGGCACACTAAACTTAGATTGATTCATAGAGGCAATTTGTTGCTGTAAAGAAGAGACAGTTTGTGCAAGATTGTTAATGGTCGCTTCAGTCGAAGAGTTCATATTAGACGTGTTAGACTGTGATGGTGGTATTATGTTGTTGAAAGAAGGTATTGATTGAGAGTAAGGTGGTGGGACACTATGATAGTTAGTCATAGGAGATGATTGGAAAGGAGGAACACTACAAGGAGGAAAGGAAGGGTTAAATGAATTGCCCCCTTGCGCCATGTTCATTTGTGGTGATATAATAGGAACACTCATTGAAGGAATGAATGAAGAAGTTGGATTGAATGAAGGAAGAGGGTTGATTGAAGAAGAGGGATTGCCCCCATGACTGGTGGTCATAGGAGGAATGTCTTGTATTGAAGTAGTCATTATGTTTGATGTAAAAGTAGGTATACTAGCAATAGAAGTCGTCAAAGGAATAGAATGATTAACTTGAGTAGGAGGTTGTGTATAACCCAAAGTTTCGGCACAACTCTTCATAGGCATCACATTTGAATCCACAATGTGTGCAATACCACGCAAAATATCAATTCCATTCTTATCACTTTGAACCATACGTTTTAGACCCTCAATTAATGAAAGAGCTTCGCTATCGGAGTATTCTTGAGATATCCATTGTCGAAAAATCATCAAATTGGTTATCCAATTTCGAAAGTTGTTCTACAGAAACCTCATGGAGAGCTTCTTCATCATTAGGAGGATTAGAGGAATTACCCGTGTCCTCGTTAAAAAGGCCATTCAAATTAGGTTCCATCTCCTCAGTAATTAAACCTTGGAAAGACTTAATTCTAAGGCTTCGTCTAACGGGAATAGTGTAAGTAGGGCTTATTGTTGTAAAACTCATGCACTAAAGAGAGAGAGAAGATTTTGAATTTTATAGGAAGCAAATTTCAATAAAATCAGCCAATCTCCTAGGTTTAAGCTGTTAAATACAATCAGGACAATCTCCCAAAATTTCGAAAAAAATGTCAGGGACCGTGGAGAACGGAGTGCACACGGTCCTCGCAACTTTTTTTGAAATTTTTAGGGATGAAAGTTATGATGATTTTAAAGCTAATCTGAAAAAATTGAGTGATTTTACGATCTGTAGATAGGCCAAATTAAAGTTGCAATCTCAAAATTGAACCCTACCAAGATTGTTGAAAAATGCAAAATTTGAATTTTGAAAAAGAGAGGGAAACTGAAATTTTGAATCTTATGATTTTAGAGGGAATACTGAAAGCAATGCAAGTTTTGAAATTTAAAAGTTGACTCGATTTCATGCAAAATTCAAATTTGAAAGCGGAAATCAAAGTTGTTGCAATTAAACACTTAATTTCAAAAGTCACAAATTGCAAAAATTTGAATAAAGCACTGAAATTTCGAATGAATGCCAACACACTTTTCAGATTTAGGATAGTAAGAAACACAATTTTGATATGAATTTTAATTTCAACAATTTTTTGAATGATTAGAAGCCTCAATCCAAGCAATCGCTAGACCAACTTTGACTTTAATTTTGAAAGTGTTAAAATTGATCAAATCAGCCAAGATTCTGGATTTTAGTAGAAAAATACAGTAAGATCTAGCTCCCGAGATTTCAGAAAAAATGTTGGGGACGATGGCGCTCGGGGTGCACATAGTCCTCGCAACTTTTTTCCAAATTTTCAGGGATGAGAGATATTGTGATTTTATTGCGGAATCCAAAGTTACAGCCGATTTGGAGGTGTTTTGATCAGTGGAATTATCAGTCAAAGATTGAATCAAGAAGGTTTTAAAAATTCGGGTTTTGACATTTAACCACTTAATTTTCAGAATTAAAGCACAAATATGAATTGACAATTTGCAATAGAAGGGTAGATCTGAAACAAGCATTAACAATTAAACATTTCACAAGTTTAATTACTAAAAAGAAAATTTTAGGGTTTTTATGCAATCAACCTCTAAAATTTGCACAAGATCAAACATGAAAAATGTAATTAAGGAAGCAAATTTTTCAGATCTAACCATGAATAATCAGAATGAGGATGTTCACATCGGGTTCACCAAAATGTAAAGCGGAAAAATCGAACCCTAGTCGTTCTCCCCTCCCCAACTCCGAGGAGAGAGAAGGGAGGTCACTAGGGTTGATGGTTTTCACTTAGGAGAGACTTTACATTCAAAAGAGGGGTTGAAACCCACAAGATCCAATCCCACACAATGCAGGATTGGATTCTAAATGAGTTTCAAGGGTTAAGACATCAAGGATACCCTCTTTTGTAAAGAAATGTAGATAGAAAGATTGAACTAGGAGTACATGTAAAGTAGGAAAGATTCGTTTATAAACAGAGATAGGGATATGGGATGAAGCTGCGGACTTGGAATTAGTAGTAAAATGTCGAGACGATGCTGTTCTGCAAATTTGAGCGAAAGTTGACGAGACGATGGCGCCCGGCGTGCACACGGTCCTCCGAAAAATCTGCGAAACGAAGGTGGATCTGTTCGTCTCTGCACAAGGATTCCAGATCTTCAATTACAGCCGCGTACCTACAACCTACACACAGAAAAGAGAGGACGATTGGGGGGTTAGGGATGAGGGGTTTGCCTTTAGGTCAAACCCCGGTTTTGGAATTAACCAAGAAATGAGAATGTTGTAAATGTAAATGTTTGTAATGTAAACGAGTACTGATACCTTGTTGTAAGAATGTTTGTATTCTTACATGCGAAAGTGTAATGTATGTAGTATGTTGTATGTTGTATGTGATCTCCTCTTCAATGGTTGAATCCTTGTCTTGAATGCAACACTTAGCCTTGAATGGAGACTTAGAATGCTCAATTGCTTGAAGGAATACTTGAATGCTTGAATGTTTGAATGTTTTAATATCGCTTCCGCCTTTTGCTCCTATATGTCCTCCTCTTTTCCTCCCTTTCTAGGAGAGGAAAAGTAGTTTGTATACTTGTCAATTAGGGCTGATAGACTGATTTTCCCGACCTTAGGCCGACCTAGAAACAATATTTCCCGAATTGCAAACTTAAAGACCCGATGCCCAAAAGAGACCAGGCCCAAAATAGGGCCAGGGACCAGGGCGCTGGGCGCCATGGTCCCACCTCCCGGGACAGCAGGGTGCAAGGAGGGATCATGCCAAGGTGCAGAAAAATGCAGTTTTTGGTGTCACAAGCAGGTTTCGGGGTCTCCATTCAGGTTTAACGTTGCATCGCCATCGTGAAGACCCAAATGCAGTCGAAATTGCAAGTGTCGCAATTTTAGGACGCTACAATGCTATTGATGCTAAAATGATATATTTTAACCAAAATGATAAGATATTAGTTGATTATGCTAAAATGCTCTCTAAAAATGCCTATAGCTTAAATGCATGCAAGTTTTCAGGATCTGGATTATGAAGAAATGGGCTCTATTTGTAGGAAAAATGGAGCAATGGATGGTTGAGATTGAGCAATCTCAACAAGGGTCAGGATTGAATGATTTTAAATCCATGTGAGGGCTTTCAACCCAATCCCAAGATGACAAGTGTCAATGTGAGATAGGTTGAGAGGAGAGGGAATAAGCATTAAATGCCTGATATGACTTTGAGATTTTAGAGTCAAGGTTGGTTGAATGAATAAAATCTTTATTCAAAGAATAAAGCTTTTATCCAATGGATAAACTCTTGTGCAAATGTGAAATGGATGAATATGGTCAAAACAATAAATGTTTGGGGGGACAAGTTTGAAATAACCATAAATGGTTATGTAAGAGCCATAAATGGTCATGTAAGAGCCATTAGTGGTCTTGGAAGACTTTAGGGGTTAATTTGTTGAACACACAAAGCATTAAATGTTTTTCAAAGACTTTGGAGTCTTTGAGAAGTGACTCCATTTTGCTTAGGAATGTGACAATAATTAGGGGATGGATTAGGCTAATTAGGAAGGGTTTAGAAGAATCTAGAAGGGGATTAGATTTTGCAAGTGGATTTGGTGGGTGAGGGAAAATAGGATTTTATTAAAATAAAAATTCATTTATTTCAATAAATGTGTGCAAGTTGCATTTGTAGGAAAATGCAAGTGGGGTGGGGATAATGATTTAAATAAATGTTTTATTTAATTTATTTAAAAGAGGAAAAGGGGATTTAATTAAATAAATAGATTTTATTTATTTAATTGATTTGAATTTGATTTAATGAATTAATTAAAATAAATTCAATAATTTATTTAATTAATAGAAGAATGTTTGGGGATGAATTAATTAAATATTAATTTAATTAACTGGTGGCTAGTGGATTTTTAATCAAATAAATAGCGAATATTTATTTAATTAAGCTAGACAGATTTGTGTGACTACATATATATATCCCTCTTTTTTATCTCTCTCTATCTCCCCCTATTTATCTCTCTGTCTCTCCATCCATATTTTTCTGTCTCTACTTCTCCATGTCTGTCTAGCACTTTGTCTATCTCTCTATCTCCCTCTACCCTTCTCTATATCTCCTTATATCTCTATCTATCTATCACTCTATCTCACCATCTATATCTGTATCATTTTGTCTCTCTATCTCTTCCTATCTATCTCCCTATCTATCTCTACCTTATCTCATCTTCTACCTCTCTCTATCTCTCTATCTATTTCACTCCCTCTTCTTAGACTTGTGTAAATAATGTTGTCATTAATGTCAAACCAGTCATTCAGTTTTGTACCGGAAAATGTATGCAGGCATGAATATCAGTCCAGATGTTATGGATGTTATGCAAAGTGTTGTGGTTATGTATGTGCAGTTACCGTGTTGCGGTTTTTTGTTAGAAGTTATTATTTAGTATGGATAGCTGTGAGATATTGGTACAAAGATCTCTAACCAAATCTTCTGTAAAGTCTGATATTTGTAATATTATCTTAACTTGGAACTGATTTCATGCATTTGGAG
Organism: Cryptomeria japonica; assembly: GCF_030272615.1. Taxonomy (NCBI): domain Eukaryota; kingdom Viridiplantae; phylum Streptophyta; class Pinopsida; order Cupressales; family Cupressaceae; genus Cryptomeria; species Cryptomeria japonica. Next base: position 600,051,936 of record NC_081408.1, on the reverse strand, counting down.
ATGCAAACCTTCTCAGTTCAACCCTTTCAATTGCAGTGAGCATTCCGACTGTTAGCCATTTCTTTTTTTATCTATAGTGAGTAGTCTGACGCTAGTTGTTTTTGTAATCTGGCAATGAGCCACTTGTTTATAAACACAACTATAACTGGTTATATTTTTTTGAGAGTTAACACTCTCTGTGGTTTTTCCCATTTTGGGTTTTCCACGGACAAATTTTGGTGTTCATCTTGTGGTTGTGTTCTTCTTGTTTTTTCTGCATTAACTATTTTACTTCAATCAAGTCTATTTGATATTTTGAGGATAGCTTCAATTGGTCAAAAAAGGTTTATTGTTTTAATCAAGTGGGAATATTGATTCACCCCCCCTTCCTCTCAGTATTTCGATGCTTTCAACCTGATCAACAATTGGTATTAGAGCTTTGGTCCCTTTCTTGGAAAGCCTAACCGCTTGAGGGAGATCCGTGTTGGTTGAGCCATGTCACCTATATACTTGGATGAAGAATTTCATATGGATGAAGAATTGAAGACAACCCTTGAAGATTTGAAAAGTATTGAATCAGAAAACAAAGAACTAAAGGAGAGTGTGAAGATTGCAAATGAATGTGTACAGAAGTTGAGAGAGAAAATCCGAAAATTCAAGTTGAGACATGAGGAGGTTAACAATCAGTTGAATCAAGCGAATGAGACCATAAAAGACCTGATGCAGAAGATAGAGGAAAATGATAAGGCAAAGTAGCTCTCTTGAAAGAGACATTAAGGCTAAAATCTGAAGAATGTGAAAAGCTTGAGCAAGAAGTGAAGAATCTAAAGGAAGAGAACAAAATCCTTAACAACAACAAGCTTCTGGAAGATTTGATCGACATGCAACAAGGTAAATTAGACAAAACCAAACTTGGTTACCAAACCAGTGTGTACCCAGATCATAATGATACAGAAGAAAATAACGAAGTCAAAGCTGATGCAGAGAAGAAGTCAAAAGATTAGAAGAAATCTTGGAATCAGAAATCAAATGCAAGAAGACCACCGATCCGACAACCCAATGTATAAAGGTACCCATATTTTAATGGCTATTGTTTTAGATGCAATAAATTTGGACACAAGGCAATGAACTATAGAAGCATTCAATGTTGTAGTTGCAAGATGTTTGGACATAAGGCAAACCTTTGTAGGAATCATGTTGTAAATCAAAATTATAACCCGATTGTTGCAAATAAAAAGAGTTATGATTTTCAAGGACATTGTTACAATTGCAATATTTTTGGATACAAGGCCAATCAGTGCAGATACAAATCTCATCCCATAAGATTTGAGAAGAAAATTTCTAGTTGTTTCAAGTGCAATCAGCCCAGACATTATGCTAACAAATGAAAGAAAGGAAATAAGGAAAAAATTGTTGAAAAGAGTGCAATTAATAGTGATGAATCAAAGAAGAAGGAAAAATTGCTTCTCAGAAAGAAGAATGAGAACAAAGGAAGTGAGCCTGAAATATCAGAATCCGGTGTAGACACCTCTTCCTCCATAAATTAATCTTAGAGCTTTGGGTCCAAGGGAGTTTTGATCTGAAAGAAAAATATTCTAGCCTCCCCATCTGAATGGATCATATCACTAATATGACATGACAGTGCTTGAGTGGTATTTGAAAATTAGAGGAATCACGATGACATCATCAAAAAGATAGTTCTTAGAGGCAAAACCCTAAAGAAGCATATTTAGTAAGATAAGTATCAGTTCTTGAGTTCATCTCTTTCATATCAGTTATATTTGCTTGAGATCGTTGCGAATAATAGAGTATCAATAAAGTGAGTAGTGAAGACAAATCATGGAAGGAAAAATGATCATCGGAGAATCTAGCAACAAAGAGTTTTAGATTGTGGATAAAGTGCTCCTAGATGAGTTTGGTCCGAAGAAAATCAGAGTCATTGAAGCAGGTTTGAAGGATGATGAATTACAAAAGGTCAAAGAGTTAGAAGGCAAAGGTGTGAATATGTGGACCAAATTCTATTGGTTCGACAATGCAGAGGTAATTAGAGTAATCCTTAGCCGTGTGCAAGATAACTACATCATTTAGGATAAACCCTATCCAATTACAAAGGAAATCATTTATAAGATCACTGACTTGTGTGACAATGGATAAGTTATGACAAAGAAATCAATTTTTAACAGGGAAGTGGAAGCTCTAACTAGTGTGAAGGGTGATCGGCGAGCTCTTATCATCAATATAATCATCAACCCAGTAGTGAGGTATGTTGCCTATGACATCTCTTACAAAGTCTATTTCAGAAATAGGGAAGGAGTTACCTCACCAATTGCAGTGTATATGGCATATATGTTTATGATGGAGAACAAATTGTTTGACTTGTGTGAATTACTGAAAGAATTGTTGTTAGAAAATATCAAGATGACAAAAGAGATGAATTATGCTTTCTAGTATGGGTCATTTCTTGTGAGTTTAGTCATGTACTATTTAGAATCCCTTCCGACAAAAGATAATGTTATTTGGGAATCTAGTGTGCCGATTGCAAGACAAATTTTTAGATATCTGAATAGTTTGGATAACAGAGAGGAGATTTGTAATAATTATTTTAAATCATTTGTGGATATGTGGAGAGTTGGCCCAGTTTCTATTTCTTTCTCTTCCCGTTCTAGAGAATCATCTTCCTGAAAGAAGAAAAGGAGATAGCCTATTCTTGTTGGTATTTTAGAGTCAAAGAAAAGCAAGATAGAAGATATTGTGATAATTGATGATTTAGAATCCCCTACAACCATAGGAGTTTCGAAAGTGAATGAGCAGGAAGGTAGAGACTCAGATGATAAGTCTAATATGTTAAAGTTGGTTGTCAGTGTAGATAGAATTCAGAAGATTGGTGTGAAATGGTTGACCTCGATCGAGTTAGATAGAAATGAGAGTATATTGGTGAAGCACTTGATCCAAAAGATGTCAGTAATTTGCTTCTGGGATCGTTGATTGAGATCCTGAAAGAAAGAATGTTTGAGAAGTCATCTGAATAAAAAGCCCTGGATATGCAAAGTTTGTTGAATGAATGTGCTATTACTCAAAAGTATTTGGCAGATTGCATAGAGGAATTGAGAGAATGTATCCACAGTGCTAGCAAAATCTATAGATATTGTATCTCTTGGCCGATAGCAGCTCTGAAGCACAAAGGTAGAATTGATGCTATTGAAGCCAAATTGACAAATCTAGGTAAATCTTTTGATTTTTTGAATGATAAGGATGGTGAGCAGAGGAATAGAGTTAATTCTCTTTAGGATGAGCTTCTTCTATTTCAAAGGCAGAAAGAAGACTTTGTGAGCATGTTTTGGAAAGTTAAGGAGACTATGGAAGCTAAGCTAGAACACTTTTCAGTTTTGCTTGAGAATGCAGTAGAGTATGAGCAGAATCCAACTGCTTCGGATGACTTTTCAAATTCTATTTATTTGCTGGTTGAGTGCATAAGCCTTTCAATAAGTATCAAATTGGTTATACACTCTTGGGAAGTTCTTCTTCTAGAACTGAAGGAGAAGTACAAGCTTATATTTTTGAAGAAGAGCAATTGAAAGTTTCTTTGTGTAAGATTCACATTTTTTGTTGTATATATCTATTTTTATTTTTTTCCTTTTTTTCACCAATGGAATCAATTTTCCTTGATTTCAAAAAGGGGGAGAAAGGAAAAAGGAATACGAGCTCAAGGATTATGGTTTTGAGGAATTGCATGAGTAAGGGGGAGTTGGCACAATCATGTTTTGAATATGTTTTGCCATCAATGACAAAGGAGGATATTGTTAGACATGTGTGAATAATATTATCGTTGATGTCAAACCATTCATCTGGTTCTGTACCAGACAGTGTATGCAAACTCGGATATCAGTCCGAACTTTATAGATGTTATGCAAAGTGTTTTGGTTGTGTATGTGCATGTTGTGGTTATGTATGTGTAGTTCAAGTGTTGCAGTATTTGGTTAGAAGTTATTATGCAGCATGGACAACTTTGGATGATGACCTTTTGAGTTCTCATTGTCCTCGATATCTGAGTGTTAGGAATTCTGGTTGATCCTGCTATAATTTATGTGTCCCTATGTCAATAGTTAGCAGCTTTGGTATCTATCAAAAGTATCTCTTTGAGTTTTGTTATTGTTGTTTCCTTGGTATGTGTGGAGTCTATATCTTGAAGATGTTTAGATTAATCTTATGGTGATAGGTCCGTTCTCTTGGGTCCGGATGACCCTTTCCCTTTTCCAGTAATCATGGTATATACTTTGGTAATTGGAAGTATGTAAAGAAATTGTGTATAAGTATTGCAGAGGCTGACATGAGCTTATTGATAACGTGTGGGGCTTGGCGAACACACTATTTTATATTGCTACCCTCTGGTGTGTGTGTGTGTGTGTGTGTGTGTGTGTGTGTGATGAAGAAGACAAGTGAATTGATTAAGAGTGAGTGTGTGTGATGTGTGGAAGATAGTTGGTAGCGAAAGAAGCAATTTATGTGAGAGTTGCAAACAACAAAGGTAATTAGCAGTGCAATAGTCCTTTATCGAACCTCCTGCAGAATAGTGGTGCAGAGATCTCTAACCGGATCTTCTGTAAAGTCTGAGATTTGTAATATGAGCTTAACTTGGAACTGATTTCATGCATTTGGAGATGCAAAACTTCCCAATTCAACCCTTTCAATTGCAATGAGCATTCTGGTTGTTAGTCATTTCTTTTTGTATCTGCAGTGAGCAGTCTGACAGTGAGCCATTTTTGTAATTTGGCAGTGAGCCACATAATTGTAAACACAACTATAACTAGTTATATTTTCCTGAGAGTAAACACTCTCCATGGTTTTTCCCATTTTGGGGTTTCCACATAAAAAATTTGGTGTTCATCTTGTGGTTGTGTTCTTCTTGTTTATTTTGCATTAACTTTACTTCAATCAAGTATGTTTGATATCTTGAGGATATTTCAATTGGTAAAAATAAGGTTTATTGTTTTAATCAAGTGGGAATACTGATTCACGCCCCCCCCCCCCTCTCAATATTCCAGTTCTTTCAACCTGATCAACACCTCTATCTTCCTCTCTCCCCCTATATCTATGCACATGTCTCCCTCTCTCTATCCATCCATCTCTCCATATTCCTTCTCCCATCTCTCTCTATCTCTATCTAAATGGCCTACCAATTGACTTCCTGTACTACACAAGTATATACAAAAAATAAATCGAACTTTTTTCCTAATTGACCTTCCACACCATATCAAAGTACCCATTGCACACTAAGGTGCAATTGCTAGTAGTATACTAATGAGAAGTTTGGGAACCAAATGATTTTAGATAATAGATAGTAGTAAAAATATGAAAATTTATTATGGAATAACATTCAAGGATAAACATTCCCTTTATTAAAACAAGAGACGAAAAGAGTCAAGTTCCTTCCATTAGTGGTGCTTAATTTAGAGTAGATAAAAGTAGATGGGGGGGAGGAGAGAGAAATAGAAATAAATAAATATCATTAACATTGAAGTCAACAGAACTAAATATTATAATAATATGTAAAAATGAATAAATCATAATTATTTATTTAAGCTTGAATGTATGTTTTTTGGTTATTTTATAGTTAAAAGCTTTAATCATATCCATGTTTATTCAACCTATGTGATTATCTTGCCTTCAATCAAAATATCGAAAGTTAAATATTCTAGCTTTATATATAATTTTTTTGAACACTTTGTCCCTCCTTTCTTTTGAGATTTTGCTTGTTTGTGGGTCAATAAAATAATAGTTAAAGCTACAAATAAAGGACATTGTATATGCATGCAGAAAACCAGATGATTATGACTTGGACAGTGTCAAATCAAGTAGGCTGGTGAATTAAAAAACATGTGAGCTAGATTAAATAAATAATAATCAAGCTTGCCCATGAATTATGTCAAGGTGGCTGGTGATGTCACACTCAGACATTTTATTTAATATATTGAATGTACAAAAAATGATTTTATAGAAAGTAAATTAAATTTTCTATCCACTATTTGTTGGAATCCAATAACATTGAGAGGGGCTGGGGAGGTGGGGGGTGAATCAATGTTCTACCAGAAATCTCAATTTTAACCTTATTAAAACATGCATACACCAACTAGTATACCGGTACATATAGAATTGAAAGAAGTAAAACAACCAATAAGCTAATCACATAAATGAATACCATAACACACATAATTATACGTGGAAAACCTCATAGAGGAAAAACCATGATGGGATTTGTGATCCACAATATCAATCCACTATCCATATAAAGAGATATTACAAAATATAGGGGCCTGCACTTGTAGGAAGACTTACAGCCTAGAGCACACTACTCAATCACAAAAGGAGCCTCACTGACTACATACAAATCCAGACTACAATCCGGAGAAATGATTGAATTGCAAAGATAGCATCTTCTATGCCTGAATACAGTTCTGGTTAAGCTCTATCTGTTCCGGTTTGAAACCCTTAACCCTTTACCGAAATACCCCTTTACATAAGTATCCTCACATACATGATGTATCTCATATATTTTGCATCTCCTATATTATTTCCTTCTAAATATATATTCTCTCACCATATATCAAAATGATCTAACCTACTGACTTATATACCCTTTACAATTCATCATGCCTTATGTTGGCTTACAAAGATATTTATAATATGAATATACATGTCGGTTAGATAACATAAATACATGAATATAAAAAATAATTACTGATGTCGAATCCAAAAGATGTCGACCTCTAATACTGAAAACCTAATTCTAAACCATGTCGACCTACATTGTCGGTAACCAAAGAATTCCTTCCAACTTATCGGTGTCGATAAAATGTCTGTGAAGTGCCTATTGATACACAACTAACCCAAAATATGAAGCCAGAACAAGATACCATGTTGCTATCAATGACAACGTATTGAAACCAACCAATTGAGTGCCAATTGCCAACAATGTCCCCCTTTGGCATTGATGGCAACACTCATGCGAAAAATGATCATGGTTTTTGACTGTTGGTTTCACCCTGAGCCTGCTCCCCTTGAGCTTAATATCCATCAATACAAAATACTCCATACCACTTGAATGTTTTTCACCTATACTCCCCCTAATGTATACAACTCTCTTTTTCTTTTTGACATCAATACTCTCCCCCTTTGACATCAATGCCATCAAAAAATACCAAAAAGCCAAAAACTGGGATGAAGAATGAAAGACTATACAATGAATATTCCAAAAATACCTTACCGGAGTTAAACGTATTTGAAAATATCCGGATAACCCTTCTCCAAAAGCTCTATATAAGTATCCCAACCATATTTGAAAGTCTTAGAAATAGATACAAGTCCATGTAGCATATGGGCAAATGACTCTTTCTCATTTAACTTAGTCGATGTGGGATTACCAACCATATCTATACACTCCTTCTTATGTACACCTAATGAATCCAACTGGGGACTCACCAATCCTCTAAGACTTTTAGGCTCTTCTTATGATTTTGTCTTTTTCCTTCTCAAGAGCAAAAACTCAAGCTTCCAAAACCAAAATCTGACCATCAATGGATGTAGTCAATGAATTAAATCCATCAAAAGAATTTGCTATACCTGCAATCTCCTCCTGAATATTCGTAATCTTTTTATCTGTCTCATTCGTGAGCAAACCTGTGTTACGACATACTCTATAGATATTAGAACACTGCCTTGAAAGAATTATCTATCAATTTCAACTTATCATTGATTTCCTTCCTTTCAGACTCAATCATTTGATCAAATGTAGCTCTCTTTGCTTGTACCAACCAACAAGTACAAATTTTGGTTTTGGTTTTGATCAAATGTGATAGAGTCGTCAATAACACCTTTATCCATAGAACCTTCCTTCATCATTTTCTGTGCAACCATCATCATGAGTTCGGTAGAACTCATCTCGGTTATGGTTTTCTTTTCAACCTGTGAGGTGTCAATTGACAACAATGATGGACTAACTACTGGTTCCCTGTCGAATTCCCCTTTCTTCTCCTTTGATGGTTTAACCTTTATAACTTCCTCTCTTGCACTAGTGGCTTTGCCACTTGGTGTAGTCTTAGTAACTACCGGTTCCTCCCTAGGAACTGTAACCTCATCTTGTACAATCTGATATGGAGGACTCTTGTCTTCAACATTAGTAACATTTACATTATCAACCTTTACACTCTCTATATCTACCGGTATCTCAACATTTATCTGTGCATTTGTATCTATTAGGGGCTCGATATCCACTATCTTAATGTTTTTCAAAATTGAGGGTGAAGTACCCATAATACCTTTTCCTTTCCCTTCAACCGGGATGTCTGCAATGTCTATTTTAGATTTGGGTGAAGTATAAAAACCACAGTTCTCCTCAAAGAACTTATCCCATGCTTTGTGTGTCTCTTTGATTATCTCATTGACCCTACCTATCACAAGACTGATTATTCTATGCTTGTTGTTAAAGATTTTCCTATCTACAACCTCAAGTGTCTTGTCCATCTCTTCTAGAGCAATAGAAACACAAACAAATAACAATTCGTGAATCTTTATATGCCTGTCCTCTTCCATTGTTGATAATCTTCTAGCATCTAAAATATCATACAACTGTGCCGGTATTTAGTCATCAATTTCTAACAAGGCTTTCTTATAAATATCAAAATACAACAAAACTGATTCCTCTACTTCTCTTTGTTCATCATTATCTAAATGTTCATAATAAAACCGTACATTCTTTAACATACCATCTTTAGTAATCTCATCAACTAACTCTGCACAATTCTTTGGTGGAATGATAGTTACATTACCAGATTCAATTGTCGGATCAATGTCATCCTTCTTCTTTCTCCTTCTGGTACTGGATGGGGCTGAAGGTGTTTCTTTTGGTGCTCTTTTCTGTGCCGGTACTCTAATAGTAACTTTTCTAACCGGTTGCTTCTTAGCCTCTACCTTAGTTTCTTCATTTTTCTTCCTTATTACCCTTTTGAATACCAGGGGTGTGTCATCATCAGATGCAAACTCTGCTGCAATAGGCTCAATGAATATTTCTGGTTCTTTCTTCTTCTTGCCTTTCTCCGGGACAAGATCAATCAATTATTTAATGTCCCGTGAAACCTTTTCAACAAACTTACTTGCCTTTCCTTCATGCTTTTCTCTCTTCTTCCAGTTGAACTCAGTTTAGACCTCTTTCTTCTTCTGCTTAGCAGTGCCAAAGGTTTTGATAGTCTCATCAACAGGTGCCTCAATTAGCATTTGTGCATAAGCATCAAGGATTTGAGCATAAACTTCATAACCCATTCCCTCAATCCAAATCTTTCGGGGCCTTACAACTTCCATCAAAGTTTCATCTTTCTTGACCATGAAGCATATGTCGGTTGAGTACTTCTCAACATTGTGCTTTGGAACTCTCATCCTAGAATTCATAGCCTTTTAAAATGCTTTAAAGTAACCCCACACTTTGTCATATCTCTGACTACCCAATGTAGCAATTGAATGTTTTAATTGCCTCCCTACCGAGATATCAAATTCCCATTTTCTTTTCCCAAAATCAAGAGTCTCATTGATGAAAATAGCATTAAACAAACAATTAAGTTACCATACCGAAAAGTTCCTTTCTTTTTTCCTTTAATATTTCCTAGATTAATCAACAATTCATCCAACATCTAGCCACATAGATCTATCTTCTCATTCTTCCTCATCATTTTATGAGTTGCATAAATGCAGGAGATAGAAACATAATTCAATCAATTTGATTGTGTTACCTTGTAACCGATGACCATGCTTCCGAATATGATATATGTGTTGGTGATAGTATTGATCCTCATTGACCTGATCATTTGAATCTTTCTTTTCCGGACGTTGTCCAACCTGCGGTAAACCGGTGATTGCACTAATGGCCTCCTTTGTAATCTTATACAGTCTATCCAACCAGATAAACTCTCCATGCACCTTGCTCAAAACATACCTAACAATTTCATCTTCAAATTTTAGAATATCTAGAATGTCAATAAACCCTAAATCCATAATATGTTGGTATTTGGGCTTAATCTTTCCAGAATCTCCCATTAGCTCATTCATGTACATGCTCTTAACATCACTTGTTCCCAAATCCTCAATATGATAGTGAATGTAAGCTCATACATCTTCGATATACATGACTCCTTCCAGGACACAGGAAAAAGGGCCAACTAAATCGTCCAGGGTAGCAACATGTAGATATCGCTTGAAAATCGGCTTAGGACAGTTCTTGACCTCAACAATAGTTAGATTTGCAACAAACATAGGTACAAATGATGATCCCACTTCAATGATTGAAGATAAATACCTGTGAGTCACTGCCAGTGAAAGACCCTAAAGACCTCTTCCAATCACTGGTGAAATCGCTCAAGATGATATCGATTGCTCTGAATCATCTTAGACTTCCTCTGAATCGCTTTGAATGCAAAGTGATAAAAAATGAAGTGAATTCAACCTTTTATCCTTCAAGAAACCCTAATTTGTCATTGACATTAATGACTTCCGGTAGATACTGGATCTCAATAAAACATCTCCATGTCGGTTAAGCATCTCCAATGTGTGGAACATCTTCTAGAACCTCTTCCTGGGACATATGCAACATCTTCATGAATTTTGCCTGTTACCAGATGAGCTTCCTACAAGTGCAGGAGCAACCTCCTCTGTCGATTGAGTAACTGATGCATTTCCATCTACTAATTGTTCTTCTAACTTCCTGACCCATCTCTGGGTATGATCTTGTCGACTTTCATTAACCTTATCTTTTCCTTTCTCATTTGATCCTCCATTACCAACCGGTGGATTTTTTATTCTACAAAACTTAGCAATATGTCCAACCTCTTTACATGCATAACATGTAACATTGTTCTTTTGAATTGCTTTGCTAAAACCGGTGTAATTGTTTGACCTGCACTGATTAGCCATATATCCAAATTTTCCACATGCATAACATTTAACATTCATTTTGCAATATTTTGTCTTATGTCCATACTTATTACATTTAGAACATTGACCAGGAGCAGAATCAGGGTTCTGATTTGTTCTATTTCTAGATTGCTTAGCCATGTGACCAAATTTATTACAAACAAAGCATCTACCATTAAATTTATAAGCATTAAACTGCCTTATCGGTGTCTTCTGATTTTGATCTTCATTTGCAGTACCAAAACTTTGTCCTTGTTCAAATCCAAGTCCATTAGAATCTCCATTCTGCCTTTGTCTCTTCAATAACTCATCAAGTTGTGCTAAACTAATCTTGATTTTTTCTTTATACTCACTTGCAATAGCCAGATCATCTCTCAAAATTATCATTTGTCTCTCAAGCTCTTGTTCATTTCTCTGGGATTGTACTAGTTCAGCTCTCAGCATATCATTCTCATGAACCAACCTTCCACGCTCTTCAAATTTGTTCTTCAGAGATACAACAAGATTTTCATCCTTTTTCTTCTGGTATTCAATCTCCTTAAACATCCTCATAGTTATAGCTTGCATTTCATTCCTCATAACCATGTTTTCCTAACTCGGCTTCAGACATCTCTCATTAAGTGCATCTTTCTCATCATTATCCTTATTCTGCAAAAGTTTCTTCTTTTTAGCCTGAATAGATAACAGTCTCTCCTGTAGGACAAGAATGAATTCTTGAGCAAAATTCAATTCATCTTGTAGCTTTAAGTTCTTCATCCTTTCAACATCATAATCTCCAAGTGCCACCTCAAGTTTCTTCTCTAAACTCATATCCATGGATTTTGGATCCAGGATCTTCCTTGAGTTGTTAAACTTCCTCCAAGGTACAAGGCTCTGATACCATTTGTTGGAATCCAAGAACACTGAGAGGGGGGGTGAATCAATGTTCTACCAAAAAGCTCAATTTTACCCTTATTAAAACATGCATACACCAACCGGTATACCGGTACATATAGAATTGAAAGAAGTAAAGCAAGCCAATCACATAAATGAATACCATAACACACAAAATTATACGTGGAAACCTCAAAGAGGAAAAACCACGGTGGGATTTGTGACCCACAATATCAATCCACTAGCCATATGAAGAGATATTACAAAATATAGGGGCCTGTACTTGCAGGAAGGCTTACAACATAGAGCACACCGCTCAATCACAAAAGGAGCCTCACTGACTACATACAAATCTAGACTACAATCCAGAGAAATGATTGAACTGCAAAGATAGCATCTTCTATGCCTGAATACAGTTTCGGTTAAGCTTTGTCTGTTCCGGTCTGAAACCCTTAACCCTTTACCAAAATACCCCTTTACATAAGTATCCTCACATACATGATCTCTCTCATATATTTCACATCTCCTATATTATTTCCTTCCAGATATATATTCTCTCACCATATATCAAAACGATCTAACCTACTGACTTATATACCCTTTACAATCCATCATGCCTTATGTCGACTTACAAAGATATTTATAGTATGAATATACATGTCGGCTAGATAACAAAAATATATGAATATCAAAAACAATTGTCGATGTCGGATCCAAAAGATGTCAGCCTCCAATACTGATAACCTGATTCTAAACCATGTCGGTCTGCATTACCAGTAACTAAAGAATTCCTTCCAACCTGTCGGTATTGGTGCCGGTGCCGATGTCGGTGCTGGTGCTGGTGCTGGTGTCGGTGCTGGTGCTGGTGCTGGTGCTGGTGCCGGTGCTAGTGCTGGTGCCGGTGCTAGTGCTGGTGCTAGTGCTGGTGTCGGTGCAAGTGAAGTGTTTGTGAAATGCCTGCTAGTACACAACTAACCCAAAATATGAAGTCGGAACAAGATAAAATGTTGCCATCAATGACAACATATTGAAACCAACCAATTGAGTGTCAATTGCCAACATTATTTTCAATATGAGCCAACAAGAATAAAGGAAAATGGTATTTTTATGGTTATGTAAAATATAAAATAAATAGACTATAGATTTTTTATTCAAATTTTTTAATCCTTTACACTGATTGACTAAAGTAATTAAAAAATTCAACTGCATGGATGCATAAATATCCCGCCATCAGAACTAATAATGTATGTCAAAAAATGACAAGTAATTTTTTTTTAATATATCAAATCATATTTTTTTATCAAGGTTCAAGCCTATAATTTTTTGAATTAAACTTGTTTTTGGCAGCTAACTATACCCTGAGGACATATGAGTAAATTCAATCTTACCATTGCACTAGGTTCATTTCTTGATTGTAGAGTTTCTTCTTTATAAATGTGAATGACAAAGTCTGATTTCTCTTAGTGGTAAATGTGATTACAATTCTTGTCAACCCTCGAAGATAATTTCCACATACTTACAAAATTTCCATGTCGTAAGGAGTATTTGTGAGAATTTATATGCTTGATAGGAAAGCCATATGAATTGTGCCAGGTGCAAATCTTGTGCATACCCTTTTGAGGCCTGAACATTGAAGTAGGATAAAATGACATCGTCTATCTTAGGTGCGATACAAAATTCCTTGGAGGAGTGGGACTGGAGTATGTGAAGAACCAACTAGAGCACGCCAATGGATCTAAAGAAATTAGGAGGCGTTAGTGAAATTTGTTGAAGAGCCTGATAAAAGAGAAAGGTATAGAATAGTACGCACGACTTGAATCATACACACTAAGCTTTGACTTCTAGGTTTAAAAGTGCTAAACACTAAGAGTTGACTAACACTCTCTAGACTTAATATGTTGCTTAGTGTGTGATTTAAGGCTGGCTAGAATTACAAAAGATTACTGCAAGATGATAACAAATTTATATGAGAAAAAGAGAACAAAAGAATGGTACATTGTAATGCAAAAGGAGTATTCAATGAGAGGAATAAACGGACACAAATATTCGTAATATTTGTGAGGACAATGCTTAATGAATCAAGCTTGGCACCATGAAATATATGATGGGCATATAGAAGAAATAATGTTCCTCATAGTCCATCTCCATATCTTCCTAGATGTTGTAGGATTTGAAATCGGGGACAGGGAAGAATTCATAAAAAAACAATGGGATGATATATTGACCATCTTAAGAAATTTCAATTGATTGACAGATTTGGTACATTATGATATTGACCGTGTAGTTTTTGAGTCAACATCTTTCACTCGTGTTTCATGAATATAGTTCACAAGAACCTATCTCTCATGAGAATGAATGATCAACTTAGCTCGCTTATTGCATGTAGGTGATGCTCGTAGAAGTAAAACATTGGAACTTCCCAAAAAGATCCAAAATATGTATTTTAAATATTGGGCACCACAGAAACTTCAATGGATTGGCTTTCATGGGGGAACATTGTATGGAGTTGCAAACTGGAAATGGGTAACCGCTGTCTTTAATATGTATAAGAAATTGGTAAGCTTTCTTCAACAACAAGGAAAGATATAGAAGGTCATCCTTAATTACAAAGATGACTATTATGTTGTCACTTTGCTGAGAACAGGATTGGGGAAACAAACTATTACTTAAGAGTATATGGGTAAATGTTTATGCAACATAGATGTTTCTATAAAAGTCCTTGTGTGGGATACTAGCTAGTTAAATGAATCTCATGTGTAGATTTTTATATGTAAGTCTTTATAGGTTCACTTTCACCAAATGCTGAGGAGAATATGAATATCAATCAATATGTACCCAATTTGTGCTTTTAACTCTACGGTCAAGAGTGTTTGCAAGTTTGGGTTTGATTACCTTCAATTAATATGTATGCACTTTTAAGATCTTATCTTAATTTTGATTGTTGCTTCACAATTTTTCTCTATGGGCTGCCTAATTGCCCAACATTTGTGGGTTTTTTAAGAGCCCTTTTGTTGTTCTCTATGTACGTTGTAACTCTTTATTTAACTTCTTCCAATAAACAGAAAAAAGATCCTTCAAATTTGTGAATGGTAAGGCTCTTTCAAGTTTAAAATTTAAATAGGCTCATATTGTTTCTAATTTGGGGTGTTAACTATTTATTGTAGAAATCTTATAGTAAAAGTTGAGGTTAAAAAATGTCAAAAGCATATGATTCATTCCACGAGTGTGGAACATTAAAGGCTATTATGTTAATACCAGGATACACATATTTTTCTCACAACCACTTTGTCTCTTGTCTCCATCAATATTTTTCTACTCATTTAGACAATATTATCACAAATCAAATGATATAGCAGTAAACTACTAATGGAGACAAGAGACAAAGTAGATTATAATAGTAGAAGTCTCACAGTCATGCATATCAAATACTTTTTTATTGTCAATCTCTATCAATAACTTCATTGAAAGATTAGAAACAACAATGTATATCATCTTGTACAAGGATTTCCAAAAAATATTGGTACATGTTTTTTCTCTTCTTTAATGAAGAAGCAAAATTTGAATAGTCTGATACACTATAGTTGTGAGACTTCTCAAGTGGGTAGGTTCAACTAGGACTAGTACAAGATTGAAGAAGATGTAGATCACAAAAATGGAGCTAATTGCAAGTGGTGTAATATGTTTGGAAAGGTTGATTTGAGGTTAGTATTAATGAGAAAGAGGCAATTGCCAATTTTATTTTTAAGGGGTCATGTCTTTTAGGTGGCATGACCACTTATCTAACATCGAAATAATATCTTAATGTTACTAAATGTATTCTCAAGTTTATTTGCTGCAGAAATTTAATGTCTTTAATAAGCATCATTTAATTTCTCCTCCTACACCAGTGATGTGGGTAATAAATTCCTACTTGTTTACCATTTAATTTGAAAACATAAGTTATGATTTACATGCTTCTCTAAGTAGGAATTTTCTCTAGGTTCACTTTGTTTAGACTTCTTACTACTCCAGATTTCTGCACAGGTTTGTTAATATTTTATTTCTTGTATTTGAGGGCATGTCATTTGTTTGTGGAAAGGAATTACAATAGTCATGGTGGAATCTTGAATAATATGAATAACACAGAGACTTGTCTTTGATAAATTTGGGCCTAGCTGATTATTTTTGTCTTGTTACATTGATTTCATATTGACTTCCTTTGAGAGGTGCCTAATCCTTGGATCAATTTGGGTGGCCTACATGGGATGCACTCTACACAACTGTCAATCAAGGTGTACTCATGTCAAGGACATTTCTGGGATGTGGGATGACTTGGGACATCCCTAGCCATCCTTGTTTAGATGGACAAGAGACGAAGGAAATGGCCATTTATGGCATTCATGGTTAGATATTACATGATTAAAATTTTGACTTCTAATCGATGAGGACTATTGTTATTTGTTTGAAGCGATGGTATAGTGAACAAGCTATAAATGATCCTTATTAATGAAAAGTCAAAAAATTAATCGTGGAGCATCTAGCCATAGATTTTTTCGTGCATCCTGATGAATGGATAGTTGTTTCCAAGAACGAATAGGGGATGGTATGGGATGTCTCAAACCTCCTTGACCATGCAAATGATTACGATGTGAAAACAAAGAAGCTAATTAACAAAGATGAGTAAGAAAGTGCAAACTATAAACTCCTTTAGATGTGATTGTCCTTGATTTGATGTGTGCTCACTTTGGCAAGGGTTCTCAAAATTGCTCCATGGTTATGCAAATATGAAATCTATACTAAGTGTGGATGCAAATGGATGTGATACGAGGATGCAAAACAACATAATAACGCTATTGTGATGTGAGAGTGGATGGATTGTGAAGAAAAATGGAGAGATTAAATAGGAATGGCGGGAGGGATGAAGGTGTTTCAAAATGTGTCACTTGTCTCTTGTGAAGCCAAGTGGCAAGGTAAATGATGATAATTGCCTCTTGTAGGCCAAGTCTCAATACATATGATGACAAGTTTAAAAATGTCCACATGTCAATTTTGGGAGCAAGACACTCAAAAATTAGTTTCTTTCCCAAATTTGTTAAAAATGGGAAGTTTGCACATATGGGATAGGGTTGGTTAGCAACTACTAGTTAGTTAGAGGGTGAGGATTAGAGGAAGTGTTAAAGAGAGGTTAAAGTTAGGAGCCATGTGCTCCAATTAGTATAGATTTGAATTATTTAATTCAAATTTAAAAGACTAGGAAGAAAAGGCTAAAATGAATTAAATAAAACAAGTGTATTTATTTTATTCAATAGAGGAAAGGGGGAACTAATCAATTAAATGATCAAAAGATGCATTAATTAATTAATTGGGTGTAACTTAAATAATTAAATTACTTTAGCCTAAGGGTTTACATTAATCAATTAAATAATTTGTAATTATTTAATCAATAAATGCCACAAAGGCGATTAAATTCAATTAATTAAATTTAAGTGTCTATATATTGTCCCTCTTTGCGGTGGTGCTAGAATAGCATTAGTGCAAAGAAAAACAAGACGCAGACGACTCAAAGAATATGGAGTGACAAAATACCTCAAACGGAAAGGAAAAACTAATAGAGAGGTGGATGAAGGATGAGTTAATAATGTCTCCTCAAGAGGGTGCACAAGAAATGAAGGACTGGGTAGTGTCTCGAAAGAAACATTACTCCAGGGGACATGAAGAAAGACAACTCAAAATGAAGCAGATGGGTGAAAATGACACTCAAAACAGAGTCTATAAGAAGAAACAATGTGGAAAGTGGTCCTAAAGGGTTGAGACGGTTAAAATTAGGGCTTAAGAAGGCCCTGTATTAGCAAATTAAAAAATTTACTATTTACTTTACTGCTCTAGAGAGAGAAAATGAGAGATTTGGAGCATCCTAACACATTATAGAGCTTTCCTATGCATAGATGAGATGGCAGCGAGGGATGCACCAAGGCACCACATGGACATTGTAGTGAGCATCCAACATACTTGATGAGCCAACCGATAGGTGAATTCAAAAAACCTAGACCTTACATGTGATTTTTGGCATTTATTAGCTATCTTAGGTTAGAAAACAACATTCATGTGGTTTCCTATTATGTGAGATGCGTGTCAAAGCATTGGGAATGTATTCCCTTCATTCACATAAAGTACATGAGTTTGGGTTAGGGATAGATAGATTTGGGATGGTTGCAAGAGTGTGGTGTTGTAAAAGTATGATTGCACCAAGGAAAGGTGAGAATGCAATACCATGAGCCAAGAAACTATGGGAGCACATTCGTGCAAGGGTAGAACCAAGGTAGTTAGAAAAAGTGTTGGGAATGCAATCCCACTGATTTTTGGAGGAGAAGAATGAGAGGCACGTATAGTCCACGAAACGACTACAGGATTGCGGCAACAAGTGGCGGGACCGCCATAAAAGAAGGGAAACCATGGAAATGCCACTAAAAGTGGTAGGTTTGACACTTAGAAGGAAAAAAGGGAGGGCTTAGAAGAAATGTTAGTTAGGTAGATGACTGACATGTCATTTGGGTTGGATGCAGTGAAGCGTGGATATGTTGGTAATCCAAGAGCGGGGATCGACAAAACTACGAGTGGCAAATTAGTTCAATGTTGTAGAGTGGGTGCAGATTGATGCGATTAGCTTGGGATACCTAGTGAGGATGCCCCTCATCGAGGCACACGTGGCTATGGTGACTACAATGGTTGAGTGATGGAGGAGTGATACTGTGACATTTTACCTGTTGACAGGTGAGATTATAGTGGTAGGAGAGGATGTATACTAAATCTTAAGGTTTCCCATTTATGATGTACAAGTGATCATAGAGAGGACATCACAAGAGGATGTAGTAGAGTGATTGGTAGGAATGGATGTACCACTCCACCATGGGTAGCTATCTCTTGAATAGGCTTTGGCACATCCACCTACTGATAGGCACATATACTTCTATGCCCACAAGTTGATTAGTGGCTGTCTTTCCTAACAAGGGAGGCGAGTCAGTTGTATTGGGGATGATCTAAGCAATCATTGAGGCAATGGATGCAGTCCGCCCTATGGCTTGGGGCACACCGGTGTTGGCAGAGTTGTCTAGAGAGTTGCACAACATTTATTACCATGTAGGTTATAGTTTTGGGTATATCAAATTGTTATAGGTATGGGCCTCAAAGCGTATTGCGATCACACTATTGATAGGTAGAGCTAATAGGAGTGCAAAGGAGCCACAAGTATATAGCTGGAGGGAGGGGATCCATTACGAGGGGGTGGATGATGTTGATAATTAGAGAGAGGCTCTGGATAATATACATGTAAGTAGCATCACATGGAGACCCTACATGGGGATAGCAAGCTAGGTCGAGGATGTGAGACATACCATATGTGATTACGCTAATTTATATCATAGGTTGATGGGAGTATGTTGTGGAGAGGTACTAGTCAGAAAGGGTCAAGCATCAGTTTGGTTTCAGATAGGATGTACATAAGCCTAAGCATAGATTCAGGCAGACTACCATGGCGAGGGTTGCAAAGTTTGTACCTACATTGGCGAGGGAGGGATAGATCACAATGTGGACCCAGTTGACCCCAATAGTATGGGAACCAAGGGTAGGACATGCTAACCTTGGAATTACACATGCATACACAACATGGTGGGTGTACATGATATCAAGGCCAATGGGCAGAGCAGGGTTTCTTAATCAATCTTTGTCTACCTCACCCTCCCTCCCTCATTACCCCTCTATTTGTTCTTTTCTCTCTCATTTTTCTCTCTCCCTCCCCTCTCTTGGCCATCACCTTTCCCTCCCTTGGATAGATTTTGGGGAATAGGGTGTAGGATATAGGGTTTAGGGTTGAGGTATAGTTTGTAGGGTACATAAGGTTGATGGTATTGCATGTATTGATACTTCCCTTTATCTCTCCCTCTCCCTCTCTCTTTGTTGTCTTCTCACCTCTCTAGGTCTCTCATTCACTTTCTTCTTCTCTCCCTCTTTATCTCCCCCTCCCTCCTTACCACAATATCTATCTCCCTCTCCCACTCTCTCTTATTCTCTTTCTCCCTCTCTTCTCTCTCACCTCTCTCTCCCCATCTCTATGTATCCCCCTCCCTCCCTCATTACCTCACCACCTCTTTGTTCCTATCTCATTACCCACCTCTCTCCCCCCCTTCACGTGTCTCACCTCTATCTCTCCCCTAGGTCTCTCACCTCTCTTCCTAAGCTCCAGGTCTCTCACCTCTATGTCTTTCCCCTCTCTAATTCTTCCCTCTCCACCTCTCTCTGTGCCTCTGTACTCCTATTTCTCATTTTGTGAACTTCTCTCTCTCCTTCACCTCTCCCCTCTCTATATCTTTCAGTCAGTCCTTGTCTTCTATATCTTTCAGTCAATCCTTGTCTACCTCTCCCTCCCTCCCTCCCTTTATCCTTATCCTTGTCTTTATCTTCATTCTACTCTCTCATTTTCTCTTTTCCTACCCTCTCTCAGCCATTGCCTCTCCCTCCCTTGTATAGGGTTTAGGGAATACAGTGTAGAATAGGGTCTAGGGTCTAGGGTATAGGGTATAAGGTTTAGAGTACAAGATTGATAGCATAGGGTTTAGGGTGCTTAGGGTTTATATTATTTCCCATATTGAAACTTCCATCTATCTCCTCCTTTCCCTTTCTCTCGATTTGTTTAACACCTCTCTCTCTTCTCTCTAGGTCTCTCAATCCATTTCTTCACCTCTCCCTCTCTATCTCCCCCTCCCTTCTTAACCCCTTACTATCTCCCTCCCCCGCTCTCTCTTATTATCTCTCCCTCTCTTGTCTCTCTCCCCTCTCTCCCCCTCTCTTCTATCTCTCCCCTCTCTCTCCCCTATGTAGGTCTCTCCCACCATTTATTCTTCACTTTCCCTCCATACCACCATATCTATCCCTACTTCCCTCCCTATCTCCTATTATCTCCTTATCTCTTATCGCTTCTCCCCACTCTCTTTCCACTCTTTCAATCAATACCTTTACCTCTCACTCTCTTTCTCACCATATCTAGGTCTCTCCCTGTAGAAATAGATGACCAACCACAAGAGCCAAGATTCATCTTCAAGAGAAATACCTATCACACAAAAGAGATCAAGCAAATATTGTATGCTCTATAACAACTAAAGAATTTTGTATTATAGTTGCACAAATAATAATGAAATTGCAATAAAAATGAATGAATGAATGAATCTTTATAAACAATGAAGGAAACCCTAGGTGCAAAACCTAATGCTAAAATTAGGAGAACTAAAGCAATGCAAAGTAGGAGGTAAATTAAGATCAACTACATGTTGGAACAAATGCTACAAAAGAAAAAAATTAAACTCTAAATGAAAAAAGAAACTAAGTTTAGCTTAAGTGAAAAAGTAATTAAAAGATGTAATTAATAAATAATTAGATAAATGTCCCAATTACTCCAACACCACCCTTAAGATTAACTCAGGAATAAGCTAAAGAGATAATGATGAATGCAAAATGCATGCATGAATGAGTCCCAAACACTAGGCCTGATCAGGTACTCATGCACAAACCAATGCAAAGAAATGCAACTCACACCAATGGGGTCTCTCTAAATGAATGAAATGAGAAAAAAACACATGAAAAAAACCCCTCTCCAAAAGTGAGAGATGCATTGAAATGAAAAAGGTACTACATGTGACTAAAATTCCAAGTGCTCCCCCAAGCACTGAATCGGTGAAATAATGTTATCCTCATTTTTAGTGTTAGCGAAAATTGGAGTACCCCACAAAATTTTGCTTGTTTGTGGTTTTTACTGCTGTATGGTTCACTTTTCGAGATGTTTTGTATAGTCGAAAGCGTGTTTTTCCTTGTTTTACCCCTATTTTTTGCTTTTTGTGAAGTCTAGGTGTAATGCGGGTTCGTAAACCCAATTTACACCAAGTCTCACAATTTAGGTGTAATTTGGGTCCGTAGACCCGATTTACACCTCTTTTTGGTTAATTTCACCTTTTAGGTGCAATTTGGGTCTATAGACCCGAATTACATTTCATAGGTGAAATTCGGGTCTATACACCCGAATTACATTTCATAGGTGAAATTCGGGTCTATAGATCCGAATTACATTCATAGGTGAAATTCAGGTTTATAAACCCGAATTACACTTATTTAATGCACTTTGAGTTATTTGTGGAATTTTTGAAGAGTTGGTTTAGGAGTCTTTTATCTTCATTTAAATAATTATTTATCTTCTTAATCTTCATTTTAATATCTCAAACATCAAATTTGTGGCTGGAAGGAGAAAGATTCTCAACTTCCATTTCTAAGTATGAATTTCTTCCCTTTGATTTAGGGTTTTTATAACCCTTTTCATTTTACTCTTTTCATGAATTTATGTGTTTATTAAATCATTTTTTCATAGCTTTTCACCCAGTCGGATCTTTGATCTGAGTCGGGTTTTTGTTTTGATTCATCAATTTATATCTCTGTATGGTGTCGTGATAGGGCCGCAGGCCTACCATGCACCATTGACTGGTTTGTGGTGAGTCTGCGACCTCACCACGACACCAAGTTTTACCTGCATGCTGTATTTTTAATATTGTGGAGTTGTGGAGGGTCGACAACCCGTCACACATCACAATGTGGTGTGTGGCGGATCGCCAACCCACCATATTATTTTTATATTACAGTCTTCATTTTAGCGTTGGTAGAGGCCTTTGACCCGCCATACACCACGACATGGCGTATGAAGGGTTGGAGACCTCTACCAACACCCCGTTGTGCCCTAGTTTACATGCAATACTCTCATGGTGTTTGGCGGGGCCGTAGCCCTACCATGTCGGGTCTACGACCCCACCCGACACCACTTCAAAATGTTTTAAGCACAGTGCGAGCTTTTGAACCCGCCCTACATTATATGATATTTATGCCATGTTTTAAGTGTATGGCGAGTCTATAGACCCAACCAACACTTTGGTGCTTGTTTTTTATATGTGTATTTCGGATCTATGGGTCCGAATTACACTTGTTTTGGGGGATTTTTTCCAAAGTGTTATTAAATTATTTTTAAATGAATTTTAATTACTTTTATTTGTTCTAAACCTTTTATAAATATTTTTTTTTCAAATATTTTTATTTGAAATTCGTTTATTTGCACACACTTAAATGGTAATTTTTCATTCCATCTAATTTGGAAATATTAAGTTACTTAAAAATAGGTTTTTGGAAAACCTAATTATCTCAAATTAACTATTGTCAGAGTTAGTTCAAATCATACGAACAAAAAATAAATTGATCAAGTGTATCATGTTGATACTAATGAATATCTCTTTCTCTCAGTATTGTTATCATAATAATAACAGAGGTATCTCCAAACAAAAGAGGGATGGAATTTAAGAAGCAAGACCTACATCCGATTTTTCCTTCTTCTTCAGTTACTTTTAATATTGATCATATTAGAGACACATAGATAGGTCATGTTGACCTAGAATAATTTCTCAAAAGAATCAAGAAACCACCTTCATATCTGGATATGGAAGCAGTTATCAATAGTGGTATATACTTAGTTGCAACTTTTCCCATGTTAGCCCAGGATCCTGAATTCATGATGGTGATGGCAAAGCATTTTAATCCTGAAAGAAGAAGTGTGAAGGATGAGTTTGGAAAGAAGTTGATCAGGCTTGATGAAGAGTTCTTTGATTCGGTGTTCAAATGTCCAAGTATTGAGAGATATTCAGATATCACTATGCAGTCAGTAGTAGCTTCCTTTGACATAAATTTTAACAAATATTATGCATAATATGAATGGCAATAGGCTTAAAAATACAAGGCCAACTATTTCAGGATGGTCGGAAACTCTTCCTAGATGTGACTTCTCTGAAGAAGTCAATGGCTTGATAACTCTTTTAAGTAGAGTTAAAGGACTCCCTACTTCTAATACTTTCTATAAGTGGATGTATCAATACATCCATGTGATCAGACATAATAAAGAGAAGATATTTTGGGGAAAGAAAATCAGCGATGCCATTTGTGAGCAACTCGCCAAGTTTTCTACTACTCTTAAGTTATATATGACTTCTTACTTGGTGTATGTTGCGGCTTCAATGAGACACTTTCCTAGCCTGACTACTACTTGTGACAAAAGGCAAGTTGAGCTACATGAAAACTATACTCAGTTGATCTTGAAAAAAAGTCACAGTCATTTCTGAAGAGTCAATGATGCCTACTTTGGTTACTATATGCTTATGATGGATAAAAACCTATATAATAAGAGGTTGTTTGATCATGCATGGGAAGTTGTCAATTAATATGGATGCATGTTTCTTTAGTTTCCAACCTTCACCTATATCAGGGTTGGATGTTTCAACGGTGAGCCCTTCATGCTCCCTAGATATCCTTCTCACAATATTGTGCTAATGGATCTTTCTCTTCAAATGAATGCAGTTCACGAGTCTCAATCTGGTTCTCACAAAATAGGTTTCAAATTCTCTATCTCAATTAGAACATATTCCATCAATTATATTTTCAAGGCCAGAGCCATGGAGGATGAGATGAGAAGAGTCACTATGAAATTATTAAAAACTAGGAAGGAATTTGACTATAGAGGGATGAGAAACAAACTAAAAAAGGCATGTGTGCATGTTCATCAAATCGAAGATATTTGGGTTGATTGTAGGTCTGAGCATGATGTAAGGAAACTTGATTATTGTCGCTTGACAGTTGAACAAATTGAGAACTTTGGTCTTGTCGATTTTCTTGATGATTTCTAAGAGGATGGTGATATCTTGGATCCTTTGTATGAGAAGAAATGGGTTTCTTCTACTCCTTTTCCTATTATTCAGTGGTTGCAGAAGGAGTGTATTTCCATCAGAGCACGTTTTCAAAGTATTCTCATGAATACTAATATTTGGTTATCTTTGCACGGTGTTCCTCTGAAACCTTTCTCTCCTGGTTTTGATGATGACACTACTGTCCCAATGGGAAAGAGATATGAGATTAGAACCAAGAACAAGCAGGATGTTGTGACTCCAATGAAAGCTCCTAAATTGAAATTCATAGTTGGATCCAATAAAGGTAAATCTCAGGGAGAGCCTTGAAGTTCTAATGTTCAGGAGATATTAGAATTGGATGCACCAAATGAGAAGGAGGGGGGTGAATTTCTCGATGAAGAGTTAGTTTATGAACAAGAGGGTGATCAGGAACAAGATAAGTTGAATGTAGAAGAGTTGCCACAAACATATGAGCCTTTACTCCAGGTATCTTCTCCTACATCTACATTGCAAGTTCCTGTCTCTACTTTTGATCCCGAGCCTCTAATATTTGCAAGTGTTGTTTCATCAAGTGTTATTCATGTATCTTCCACAAGTACTAGTGAGTTAGCCCTAGACACACCCCGTGATAATATTGAGAATATTTTCTTGGCTTTTCCCACGTTGTCTGGAGTGTCTACATCTATATTAGATGATTTTGACAAGTTCATCAATGAGCCGACTTCTAGGTCAAATGAATGTTCATTAGAAAATCCCACCAATGTGACCACCATAGCCTCTCCTTTAGTGTCTGCAACCATTCAAGACTCTATCAATCCTTCCCAGGATGTGGTGGTTGGTGGGGAAGATGATTCTACCTTGCCACCTTGGTTGTTCTCTAATGCACCGAAAAGGAAGAAGCAAGTTGTTTCCTCTGAAGATTTTGATTTCAGTCAACTTGTTCCTATCAAACCCTAAAATAATAAGAAGGTTAAGACTTTGTCAATAGTTAAGATCGATAAGGATAAGAACAAGTATGTTGAGGTTGTTGTTCCTCCCTAAGATGCAATTATTGGTAAAGTATAAGATATTTATTATACTACTCAAAGGGTTGAGTTGGGAAAACAAACTCATGATTCTACTTCGACTGATGCAGTATGGGCTTTGGAAGCTCTTGTTGCCAGATATGATGAGGACAAGTTCAAGAAAGACCAGCTCAAAGTAAGGATCAACAAACTCACTTCGATCTTAATCAAGGTAAATAAGTCTTCTGAGATTGTTGAGCCAATAACTTCTTCCTTGGATGAGTAGGTTGTTAAAAGAGTTGAGTGAGCAACATCTCATAGTAGAGATGTGGTAGAATGGATGGATCACATGTTGAGTCAAGGTACACGAATCATTGGTTCAACTTGTACAATTGTCAATATTCTTGATATTGTCAGGACATAGATAGGTAGCACCATAGAGGTCTTCCCCCAGGAGCTCGAAACACAAGAAAGAGATTTTGAGACTTGGCTAAAATTTGAAGATTTTGATCTTGATGAACTCATACAAAATAATGTTATTCCTTCATGATGCATATATGTGGAACAACGAGAAGCCTTAGAACATAAAATAAACATTCTTGAGTGTTTATTCAAGGATATGAGGAAGTATTTAAAGGAATGTGCTGACAAGAAGAGATTGTTGCAAAGGTTTAAAAAATTCCATGTGTGTTCCTTTATCAGGATGGGAAAGTGCTACCAGTAGGTGAAATCATTAAATAATTCAGTTTACTTATAACTGTTGATGTTGATAGAGAGGATTTCTCTTTATCCTTTATTGATAAGTTGGTTGACCTTCAATTTATCATGGATTTATTAGATACTATTATGAGGAAGCATAAGAAAAGTTGTAGTGATTTAGAGGATTCCATTACTAGTCAAGACCATCACCAGTAATACCCAGGGATTTGATGGAGTTCATATGAAGCATGCTTTCTAGAAGTTTGAGGAATTTAAGAAGAAGAATTCTACCTAAGGAAAGTGACACTTAGTCATTTTCATGATTCTCCAGTGGATTTTTGTTTTATCCAGCGACACTTCATGTGTCTTTTTGTAATTGCTCTTGTGCACCTACTGAGTGCACAAGTCCTAAGTCAAATCAAACTCTTCTTTGACTTAGTCATAGTTTAGTTGTATTTTATTGTTTTCATGTTGCACCCCTCTTCTACATATATGAGGGTTATTATTGTAATAAGGATCTTTTTTCCTTTATTTTATTTTATGCAACAAAACTCTGCCCAAGTGAAGAACAAATTGAGACTTTGTGTTCTTTTTGTGAATTTACAATTTAATCAAGAAGGATTGAATCTTGGCATTCAAACTTTGTTTTGAATTCAATTTGTGTGATATTGATGTTCTTATGTCATTTAGTATCATATGCTCTCAATTAATTAAAGTTGGTGAAAGTTATTGTTGATAGATATTGAAGAACTTTGGATTTTTACAAGTAATCTTTGAG
This sequence comes from Cryptomeria japonica, assembly GCF_030272615.1. NCBI lineage: Eukaryota > Viridiplantae > Streptophyta > Pinopsida > Cupressales > Cupressaceae > Cryptomeria > Cryptomeria japonica. Next base: position 600,024,916 of record NC_081408.1, on the reverse strand, counting down.
TTACTTTGAAGATTCAATAATTTGGATCTGGTTAAGATAATATTGTTTCGAGTCATTGTGCTTTTGCCAAATTTTCCCTCAAGTTAATTTTAAAAGATAGAAAGTGAAGTCTTTGTGTTGTGCAAACTATCTAGTTAGAGTAGAATATCTTTCAATATATTTGTCAGTCTTTGAGCTAATAGTATATTTGGGTTACAGTGGTTGATAGGAGTTATAATACATAAAAAGAATCTTTGAGATCTTAAGCGTGTGAGTTCCCGTCCGTAAGTCATTTTCAGAAGAGTAAAGTAAGAAGAGACTTTGTTCTTTCATGGTCACTTTACTTTCCAAAATAATTAGTTTAAGTATTGTTGCAAGTTTTCAAGATGTTTAAATTAGGGAAAAAGTCTATTCTTATAAGAGAATTGGATGGAACTGGTTCTAAAAAAAAAAAGAACAAAGTTGTTGTTGTACCTTTGATTAGTGTAAAGTTAGAAGGTAGAAGAAAGTAGAATAATTGCAGTAGAAAGGGGGAGCCTTCCCTTATAATTAGGAGGGAGTATATCTTGCATTCAAAGATATATTATCCTGAATGCTATCATGAAACACTCTTTTTGTAACACTTTACAAGTTTACACAATTTTCACTCAACACATAAGTACAATCAAGATCCCCCCCATAGTCAAGAAAAGAAGAGACAATGTACCCCCCCATAATGAAGAAGCATCAATATCAAAGATGAAGGCTCGAGGACAAATGTTGATGAAGATGCAAGAGTGGCAAACCATGTTACACCTCTTAAGAAAAAAAAATCAAGTGCCCAAGACATAAGCAACTCCATGAAAGGAGATGGAAGAAAAAGTGTCATGATATGTGCCATGGAAGACCACTCAAATGTCCAATTGTTTGAATTATGATGTGCCATATTAATTGAAGCAAATCCAAACTATTGTGAAGAAACCTATTGAACAACCTCTAAAAGGCACTGAACATGGACAATAATGCTCAAACTACCATCAAAGAGGAATGGAGTATCCTCAATCATGTTCCTAATGTCTTGAATGTGTGAAGTATCAAACAATGCTGAAAATATCTATCAAGTACTTGCCCCACTCTACTGAAACTGGATGGGAAAAATCAACCTACTAAACTGAATTGTTCTTTGAAGAAGAAAGAGGTGGAGGAGGATCAACACAAGTCTTAGGAACCACTATGGATAACTGAAGCACACATAGGTTCAAGTGACCAAACCTCTCCTCATAATTTTGATTCAATCTTGATGCATGAGAGATAGGACTAGATGCATGCTCAATTGGAGCAAAATGAGAGAACTCGTACAATCAAGATGCATGATCAAATCCAACTACAAAAATCTCTCTACTATGCATGTCTTTGATGAGCATTCAATCAGGGGTGAACTCAACTATCTTTCTTGTCCCATTGTGAGTAATCTGGTAGCTGGAAAGAAGGTTGGAAGATAATATAGGGACACAAAGAATATTATTGAATGTACCACCATCAACCTTGATAGAAACAGTCCCATTAACACTCATGCAAGTTATTACCCATCAAAATCTATGGAAAATAATGATGTTCAAAAGAAGAAAACATAGCCTTTGATGATGCCATATAATATGAAGCTCCTTAATCAAGAAGCCACTTCGAGGACTTAGAATGTGTCGATGCAAAGAGAGCATGGCCTTTCATCTTGTCTTCACCACATACCATAGATGAAAACCTAGAATGTCAATGTATTGAAGTGGTGGAAGAGGATGCACTGAATGAAGGCAGATGAATATTATTCTTCTAAAGAAGTTCTTTCAGCTCATCAATCTACTTTTCATAACAACAATGCTCATCATGTCCTAGCTTGGTGCATTAGGCACACTTAGGCTTGTCCTTCCTGGATGAATACCTCTTGGAAGAGGTGGAAGAATTTTAATGATGTCCACGTGACTCTAAAGATGGAGGAGTATATTATGTACCTCTGTTCTTCTACTTCTTCTTCTTTTATTTCCTTGTAAATGTAAGAGTTTGAGCAACCAAGGCCCGAAATTTAGAATTAGAAACTGAGTCAACATGTGATAACTTGGCCTGTTCCAATGTCAAGCGCTCACAAAACACCTAAAATGAAGGCATAATGAATTGGTACCTAAAGCATCCATGGTGGAATAAAATGATGAATCAAAGAACTAAAGTTGGCCTTAAAGTTTATACATAATTAGCAAGAAAAATGAACCCTTTTGCATTTGTATACGTTGAGAAATCACAAAATCGAGAAATAATAAAAAACAAAGATCACTGAGTACTTGGTAGACATTCTAGAAAAAATGACTACAAATTTTAATAGAGAAATCTAAGAGCTTTTTGACGATATGTAGAATTCAAAAAATTGAGTTTGTTTGCTCAAGTTATGACCCCATAAGCAAAAAATTGAAGGTTGACTTTTGAGGAATGGTACGGAAAATTGGTGCAAGATATGATAAAACCACCATGACAAGAAGATTGACGTTGGAACCTATGGTGTCATAAATTATAACAAGTATAATTTACACCTCATGTTTGTGCTCCCATTTTAGCATGTCCCATTTTCATTCCCCTAGATTCGTTTTGGCCCCATTTTACTCCAACCTTGATGTCACCTATTGACACCATTGAGTGGGCACCATCTCAAGTTTTGCCTTCTCCCATTTCCCATTTTCTAGTCCTATTTGGAGGACCAAGGCATTTAGCACCTTGGTCCTAGACCAGGGTGCCCCAAAATGCCCAAGTCCCCCTTAAAGAGGACCCAATTTGAATATGGGTAGGCTCTCCCCCTCCCCAATGGATTTTGGTCCCCGTGATTGCACTTGATCGTTGGAGGTCGACCTAATTTCTAATTTACCTAGTGAACCCTATATAAATACATCATATCAATCCATTTTAGATCTAAGACTCCATACCTAGCACTCGTGCATCCAAGCATTTATCTTCGAGCATTTTCAGAGATTCAAGGCAATATTTTATGATCCTTCAAGCATTATGGAGAAAAGTTACATCAATCTTCATGAAAGCTCATGTATTTAATAAGTTTTTTAATGTTCATATGTTTGTCATGCAATTACTTTCAATATTTGTGATTACATTAAAAGAGCAATGCATCATCAATCTTCCTATCAACCATTGCAGATCTAAGGTATATATCCTAGCATTTACTTCACTATTTACATTATTCAATTCAAGGTTAATTACTAAACTGGGGTTTGACTCGAGGCAAACCCCTATCCACAACCTTTTTCCTCTCTTTCCATGTGTAGTGAATTGACTTACGAGTTGTACTAAGAGATTTTGATAGAGTTGATGATGATGAACAGGTTCACCTTTCAACAAAGCAAAAGTTGGAGGACCATGGTGAATCTCTACTACCCGATCTCAAAAAATCAGCTCGAACTTCTAGGAACAGGTTATGCTTCTCTTCTTTTACCCAAATTCTAGTTGGTGGCTCTGCTGGGTATCTGTAGTAGTTTGTTTTTACTATTTCTCTTCAATTACTCGTAGTTTAACCCTAAATTCACAACTTACATCCAAATTTCAACTCAAATATGAGAGACAAAAAATTCATGAATCTAATTAGTATTCCAAGCCCTTTTCTATCTGAATCGTAGCTAGATCTATTGGATTCATCTCTCTTTTAATGTAATGGTCCCTAAGGTAAAATTAGTGGTTTTATTATCTTAATTGATGAAACTCTGATTTTACACCATTACATTTTGGAGAACTCGGCTTCTATCATGCTTATTTGTGATTTGTGGTCTCATCTCTAATTTGTAGGCATTTAAACACTAAATTTTGCACTCATAAATCACATTTTCAATCGAATTACATAAATTTAGTGGTTAATTTCATAAAAAACCTAATTTATTAATCTCAAATCGACAAGTGGGTTGCATAATCTTTCACTTGTATTTTTAGATTTGATTTGGGGTATTTTCATAAAGGAATTAACTAAATTTGATTGGCTTGCTATTTCACATATGATTACATTTTTTCTTAGTTACATGTATCAAAATCATGTGTTGGATAATGGTTTCTTTCACTTTACATTACTTCTTTTCAACCATAATGTAGACACCTAAAATTGTCTTGTCTAATTAAATAAATATTTTATTTATTTAATTATTTAAGCCTAATTCTTCTATTAATTAAATAAATCTTTATTTATTTAATTAATTCATTTATCTTTTTCTAACCTTATTTCTCATTTAAATAAATACTTTTATTTATTTAAATTGTCCTTTTCCTAAATTAAATAAATATTTTATTTATTTAATTAATCCCACTTCTTCTATTAATTAAATAAATCTTTATTTTTTTAATTAATTCATTAGCCTTTTCTACCCACGATACATGTCATTCATCTCTTAATTCCTACATTATCTACTCTCTCATTATTTTCTTATTTTCTCTACCTACCCTCTAATCCTAGCCGACCATTTATCTTTTACACCTCTCAATCTTATCCCTCCATTTCTTATAGTGTCTTCTATATAAGGAGATGCTTCCTTCATTATCAACCCTAACTCCTGGATTAACATTCAAACTTTCATATGCGATCAAGTCTACTTGCAACCACATTTCCGTTCTTTGTTGAACTCTTGTGCACACATAAAATATGAGAGCAAATATATCAAGCAAGATCAATGGAGATAGGAAGAATGGAGATCCAAACCCTATTGGACATGTGATGGCATAATCTTTGTGATTTTATTGATTTGCATTGTCTTAGGTAATCTTCATATGTTATGGTGGATCTTTGTTGTTGTTAGGCTAGGGTTTTGTGGTTGAATTCATTTAGTCTTTCAATATTGTTGTTCCATTTTTACCATAGACACATAGTACTCTTGCATATTGCATCTTTAGAATTTCAAAGATAGTTCCTACTTGAATATCATCTCTCAAATATTTTATCCATGTTATATGTTGTTTTATGATGATATTTTTAAGAAAATACATTGCATATGTAGATCACATAAAAACTTTCGTAGATAATGATAATCCTAGAGATGACATTGAAAAAACTAACACTTGTACCTCTCCTAGAGTATCTCGTGTGAATGAGGAAAGAGTGAATACTCCTATCATTGATCTCTCTAATGGAGAGCAAGCATTGAAGAGAAACATGACACCATCTTCTTCTCATGTGCAGACTCTAGTGCAAGGGGGTAAGATCAAAACATTGGTGTATCAATCTCTCTACATCCTCCTTATTCTCCTAGAGATCAGCTTAATCATCAACATCTTTGCAGGGAAGATGGTGTTATGCATTTTATTCATAATCTATCTCCTCACATAACATTAAGTAAAGATGAAGCTTTAGCTAATAAGTACTCTCATTACTAGCTTATCAAAGAGGACATGAATGATGATAGAAAGGAGAATATGTTGAATCCATAATAGGACTGAGGGGGTGGAATCAGTCCAGAACTTCAAAATAGAAAAATTATAAACATCATTGAACCATTCAACAATAATACCGAAAACACATCAACCACCAACAAAAGAACACTAGATTTATGTGGAAAATCCAAACAGGGAAAAACCACAGTGAGAATCTAACTTGCAATATAAATATGAATGATTACAATGTTTTAGGCTCACTGCCAAGGAGCAATAGGACCTAAACGACTTGCAAGATAAGGCACACCACCTTAGGGAAAGATGCATGGACTTGCACAACTGATGCATACTGCTTCAAGGAAAGACACAAACATGTTGCTAAAGGACCCACTATCATTTAACGACAAAAGAAATAGTGGAACTGATATGAGAAGGATATCCTGAACATGAAATTATCCTTGAACATCAGGATCAAGTGACCAATATCATGGCAAATATATCTGAATTATGTCACTATCTTTGCACACTGTCTTCTTGAATATATCACCTTCAAAGCTTTTCACAAACTAACTTTCACACATTCACAAACTCAAATTTGCTTGCGTATTATTTGCATTCACTTCTCATCAATTCAAACACATGTCATACACAACTCATAAAATTACATTCCTTAATTATAAGATAGATCATCAAAAACTTTAACTTAGGTTCAACCACAATATAGATAAAAAATATTAGACAAATAAGCCACCTGGACCAAAAATACTCAAAGCAGTACACTCCATGAGAAAGAGGGAACCCAAATACTTCATCACATGTCCTTCCAAGATGAATTCAATAATCTGCACACACTAACTCATCCTCCAAAGTCACAATCAAATGTAACATGTAGACAGGCAATAGAACTTATCAAACAGTCGGCCAAAATACACCTTTCGATGCATATTATGCCACATGGATCTCCACACACAATGGTAAGACCCATAACAATATTCTAACTCATTCTTCAATGCATGTATGGACCAAAGAACATGATCCAATCAAGATAGCTCATCCAGACACACCGAACCAAAATATAGTTTAATATCCCAAACACAAATCAACATAGCTCTCTTGTAGAACAAAGAATCCACTAGAGAAGCACACTGAGAGTAGTATACAAGCTATAAAATATTGTCCACTAAACTACAACACAAACTATGGCATATCTCGAGGCCATTGAAGACTTTGTGGACCAATTTGATAGATACTTATTGCCAAAAAATAGAAACAATCAGCTTCTCTAAACCATAATCAAAATGCCACAACCAACACCAAAAATATCAAAATCAATCTGCAACCCATAACATAAGTGCAACAATCACGAACATATCTAGACCAGAATCCATCCAGACAATTGAGTTTGACATCAACAACAACTTTACAAACTCATATTTCCAATAGAATCTCCCTGTAAAGGATATCCCTTCTGTTATAAGTGTGGTTGTGGTTGCACCCAAAGATAGACCTGTTAATGCCCGATACAACCACTAGACTTATATAATCCAAAAGAGGTAGTTAAGCCATGTCACAAACCCGAGCATTGCGTTGCACAACACAAGGATACCAAGGGGGCACACCTTGCAACAATCCCCCACCATTGCAAGTGAGGGGTTTGAAACTTTGACCAAGCTCTGATACCACTTGTTACACATGTGGCTGTCGCTGCACTAGAATATCGACTAGTTAATGCCCGATACAACCACTAGATTTATAGAATCCACAAGAGGCAGTTAAGCCATGTCATAAACCTGAGCACTGTGTTGCACAACACAAGGAGATCAAGGGTGCACGCCTTGCAATGCCTTCCTAATCTACTATGTGCCCTTACACTAATTTTTTTAAAGAAAATCATGATTATGGGCCTTCTTCTTCATAGTTGAAAAATTCTTATAGGAGTGGTTCTAATATAATTTCAAAACAAGGTTATAGTGGACAATGACTTGGAAAATATGAACAAGGAATTAAATTCCCTACAAACCCTCCTTCACAAACTAGTACAAAAGGTCTAGGTCAATCTCATCATTCAACTATGGATGACCTCATTAAAGTTCAAAGGCTTAAGAAGTATTTTACAAGACATAAAATCTATCATCCATCTAAACGTGCTTCTTCCTCAAATAATCCTTTATGCACATATCATCAAACTAATGATCATCATACAGATGAATGTCTTAATTTTCAAAATGAAATACAATGACTCATTGATAATGGAACTCTGAAAATAATAGAAAACAATCATTCTCCATCTACTAGCACACTTTGTCCTACATCTCAAGAGATAAGACCTACAGGAATCTTTTGGAGATTGAAGTATGATAAGAATGTTGTTTTTCCTTTCATAAGATATAACAATAAGAATAAAGAAGGCGATGAGCATTGCATTTTTCATCATTGTTATTCCCATTCTCTTGGAAATTGCAAAGTTTTTAAAGAATTTGTTCAAGACCAATATGATCAGGCTCACACAACTCTTATAATTGATCTTGCAATTTTTCTTAGTGAAGAGGCAGTGCCTTGACACTTCATTCACCTTATTATGTTGCTCCTCGCTATATGACATTAGTAGTTTAACTTTATTTCTACTTCTTTGTCATGTGTGGTGATGCATTTTCATTTCTCATTATACTTGGGCAACAACGTAATTCTTCCTTGCCTCCTTTCTCGGGGGGAAAGGATGATATAATCATTCCTCTCTCATTTCAAAGATTACCTATTCTTTTGAGTGATATTTTCAATATCTTAATATCTTTTCTCACATTGAATATTTCTTCGTGTGAGCATATGTGTGTTCCTTTCTTAGGACCTTTTCTTTGCTTGAAATGGTACATCTTTTATGTATGATCTCTCTTTGGAAGTTGTATAATCCTTCTCTTTTTCTCTATGCCTTGGGGGGGGCTTGATTTTTCTTATCCTTTCTAAGGATCCACTTTTCCTTTATTGAGTGGTGCTTGCTTATGATACAATGTTATTCCTCATGTGAAGTTGTTTGTTTCTTCAATGATTCTCTCTCATGCAAGAGGTGTGTATCCTTGTGTTCAACCTCTTCTTCACTTGACAATGTATATCTATTATAACAAACCCTTCAATTTGGGTCAAAAGTATGTTATCCTTCATCAAGAATACCTTTTACCTAGCAATAGTAGAAAGGTATGAATTCTTGTTCTCCTTCCTTTCTTTTGTTCAATGACGTTATTTTTGTTCAAAATCTCCTCTTGGAGGTAGATGTCTTTGAGCAAAGATATCTTCATCCTTCTCCTCCAAACAATTCCCTCTACACTTGTTGCAAGATATCTCTTTTACAACTATCTTTACCTTGCTTATAAGAGTCACACCTCTTTATCTTGGATTTATATACATTGTTGCCTGAAGGATATCTCCTTGGTGTTGAAGATGTGTATTTGTGTTTCTAGCTTCCTTAAGACATCAACATACCTCTATGTTGACATCTTAGGGGGGGGGGGGGGAGGGCCATTCATATTGCCCTTTATACTATATTTTTTTAATTTTGCACGTCTTATAGATGGTGTAAATTATTGAAACCAAACCTAACTCTTCTACGAGATGCCTCATTCCCAAAACCAGACGCAACCCTTTTAATATGTATTATACGAGGTATACATTCTCGAAACCAGACCTAACTCTCATACGAGATGTTCAAGAAAACACACATATATTTTTCTTTTCAACTGTATGTCTTATACGAGGTATACATTCTCAAAACTAGACCTAAATCTTAGACAAGATGTTCCTAAAACTAGACATACTTGTTTTTCAATTGCAGGTCTTATATAGGTTGTTGCATGCTCGAAACTAGACCAAAAGTCTTAGATGAGAAGTTTAAATCAAGAAAGTAGATGGAAACACATGCAATAGGGGGAGTTGACTGGCATAACATAGCTTTCTATACCATTAAGCTATTCCTTTTTCAAGGTGAGTGGAACTAGCATAACATGGCTTGCTAGACTATTTTGACTCTCCTCCTTTACATGAATCACACAACATAACACAACTTATTGTCCTATGAGTATTCATATTCTCGTTGGTCACCTAACATAACACAAATTACTAGCATGTCAATTCCAAGACCTCTTTTGCTTTTAATCTCATGGATCACCTAGCATAACATAGCTTGCTAGCCTATGACATCCATGTTCTCTCCTTTCTGTTCCCCATGAGCTCATAGCTTGGCTATTTGTGGATCATGGTTCATCACTTGGCGCATGCTCTTGCTCTTTTTATGTGACCACTTATGTTCTTGTAATAGCATTTCAAGAATGATATTAGTGGCTGAGACATTTTGATTATCAAGGTCTCTTCGACTAGTTGACTTGGAGCCTTTTTGTTTTTAGTACTAAACCCTTGTGTTGTGTGACTTTTATCTTTATTTTTCTTTGTTGGGATTTTTGTCTGTCTTTTTTCGCATGTCATTGCATGTGATTGTGCGAGTTAAGATCCAATGATTGGGGATTTGGTTCCTCAAAATTAGCAACATCTTATCTCCTCGTGATTTTGCTCCTAGTTTTTCCTCTCTCTCGTCTGTCTACTTTACAACAAGTATTTGCATAGGCTCATACTTTCGTTAAATGGGGTCTAAATGTAGCATTGTAAATTGTAATCGATATAATTTACACCTCATGTTTATGCTCCCACTTTAGCGTGTCCCATTTTCATTCCCTCTAGGTTTATTTTGACCCCATTTTACTTCAACCTCGATGTCACCCGCTGATACCATTGAGTGGGCTTCACCATGAGTTTTGCCTTCTCACATTTTCCATTTGTTGGTCTTGTTTTTGGAGGACCAAGGTGTGGACCGCTCTGATTTCGAACCAAGGTGTCCCAAAACACCCCAGTCCCCCTTAAAGAGGACCCGATTTGAATATGGGTAGGCACTCCCCCTCCCCTATTGGTTTTGGTCCCCGTAGGTATGCTTGTCGGCCTAATTAGTAATTTACTTGGAGAACCCTATATAAAGACATCCTATCAATTCATTTTAGATCTAAGACTCCATACCTAGCACTTGCATGTCCATGCATTCATCATCAAGCATTTTCAAAGATTCAAGACAACATTTTATCCTCCAAGCATCATGGAGCAAAGTTCATCAATATTCATGCAAGCTTGTGTGTTTAATAGGTTTTTTGATGTTCATGTGTTTGTCTTGCCATTACATTCAACATTTGTGATTACATTCAAAGAGAAATGCATCATCAATCTTCCTATCAACCACTGCAAATATGAGGTATATCTCCTAGCATTTACTTCAGTATTTACATTATTTAGTTCAAGGTTAATTCCTAAACTAGGGTTTGACCTAAGGAAAACCTCTATCCACAACCTTTTTATTGTCTTTCTATGTGTAGGGATTTGACTTAGGAGTTGTACTTAGAGATTTTGACAGAGTTGATGATGACGAATAAGTTCAACTTTCAACGAAGCAAAAGTTGGAGGACTAGGGCAAACGTCTACTACCCGGTCTTGATAAATCAACCCAAACTTCAAGGAATATGTTTTGGTTCTCTTTTTTTGTCCAAATTCTAATTGGTGTCTTTGTTGGGTATATATAGCAGTTTATTTTTACTGTTTCTCTTCAATTAACTATAGTTTAACCCTAATTTCATAACTTGCATCCAAATTTCAATTGAAAAGAGGGAGACAACAAATTGGTGAATCCAATCAATATTCTCAACTCTTTTCTAACTTAATTGTGGCTAGATCTATTAGATTCACCCATCTTTTTATGTAATGGTACCTAAGGTAAATTTAGTGGCTTTATTATCTTAATTGGTGAAACCCTAATTTTACACCATTACAAAACCCTCTTTCTGACAATATCTAGTTTGCCCAAATTTGACTTTGTATGATGAATTGATGAGCAAAAAAGCAATTGTAGGTATTTAGGGCTTAGAGGGAAAACAAGTACAAATTGATCAACTACTAATGTTTGTAGAATATTCCCTACTGCTAGAAAAATAGACTTGTTGAAAAAAATTAGGCCACTAGAATATGCTTGATGATCCCTTAGAATATGCGTCTCTACCAAAATTATTAGAAACCCTGTTAAAAAGGAGGTGTTATATTTGGAAACAACACCCAAAAAGGTAATGGGTCGGCTGACATCATGCATTGTTAGCACATGTACAACATAGGACAACACTGCATAGGCTTTTATAAGGCCTTTGACTTTGGTTTTCTTTCAAAAACTTTTGATCTTTTAAACCAAACACATGGGAAAAAAAGAAAAAAGGAGATAAGGAAATTGTTTGACCTTTTTTTTTGCTAGTGGAGAACCTACGTACGAATCCATATGGATGTATGGATTTTTGTGCAATCATAACCCCCCAAATAATTTAACCTTGATTTTTGTACCAACTCAGATTTCAGTGATTTGACTAGCGATTTATGGGTTTTTTTGGCTTTCTGAGTGCAATGATGACCTTTATTTTGTGCCAAGGTGCCTAGATTTTTTTGCTACCCCTAGATTTTGCCCATATTTTTATGCGTTTAGACAATTTGACCCAATTTTTCAACTGCTCAAATTTTGATGAAATGATAATTGATCTTACGATTTTTCGATGCTATGAATGCGATGAAAACCTCCATTTGATTCCAATGTGCATAAAAAATTACCCCAGGCTGGATCCCTCGAGCATGTAGATAGGAACTTGACAGATTTGATGCTTTGATACCATGTAGAAGTTGATGATCAACCACATGAGCCAAGATTCAACTATAAGAAAAACACCTATCATACAAAATGGACCAAGCAAAAATTGTAACTCTATAATAGCTAGAGAATTTTGTAATATTGTACAAGCAATATTGGAGATACGATAACAATGAATGAATGAATTCTTATAAAGGATGAATGAAACCCTAGGTGTAAAGCCTAATTCTAATTAGGAGAACTAAAGAAATGCAAAGTAGGAGCTCAATTAAACTCAACCACGTGCTAGAAAAGCAAAAAAGAAAACTCTAGATGAAGAAAACATTTAAGTTTAGTTTAAGTGAAAAAGTAATTAAAGGACCTGCTTAATAAATCATTGGATAAATATTCAAATTACTCCTACACTTGCTCCCCCCTCTTTACCTCACCATGTCTCCCTCCTCATCTAATTACCCACCTCTCTCTCCCTCTATCTCTCTTGCCTTTATCTCTCCCCAGGCTCTAGGTCTCTCCCCTCTATATCTTTTCTCTCTCTAGTTCTTTCCCTCCCTCTCCACCTCTTTCCCTACCTCATTACCCCTCTTTCTCTCTCTATGAACTTTTCTCTCTCCCCCTTATCTCTTTGTCTCTCCTATCTCAAGGTTTCTTAGTCACTCCCTATCTACCTAAAGTGTTGGATGACCATTTCATGGACATATGTGTTTTGACCAAAAAAGAAAGTGGCATCTTTTTGGTCTCCCATTTTGGTGCACTTACTATCCCTAGACATGCAAGATTAAAGCACACACACTTTTTTATATTCCTGGCTACTCATGGAAGTTGAAAGACCAAAATAGGATCTTGATTATTGTTGACAAGCTCCTAAGCAACCCAAACACTTCCTCACTTTCCAATTACGAGTTTCATTTGTATTTCTTTATTCACATGGGTTTTTTTTTATGCTTTCAGTCTCTCCTTATCATTTTTTAATTAAATTCCTAGTTTCAACTAGTTTTTATTATTATTTTCTACCATAACTAGAGTTGCGATTGTGTTTGTCTCTTGTTTTTTGTGTAGCCAAGCATCTGTTTCAAGATTAAATGCGAGTTCACTAGTGTTCAACATTGCAACAATTGTATGGACAACAACACATTGCACAAACACTCATGCACCTCTATCTTTGAAGTCTAAGTTTCATTTTAATTATTAATTTTTGTTTTGATATTAGTTAGTATTAAATTAGCTATTTCTATTTTTAAAATTCTTTTAACTTAATGAAATATGAATTTTCATAGTTAAAATATCTATAGAATATTCTTCTCACTTTTTACTCTTTCATGTTAAAACAACAACAAAAACAATCTAAACACCACATTCAAATCAAACCTAAACTTATCCTAGAGTATTGTAGGAAAATCACTTAATTTAGAGAACACATAAGCTTTTTAAATTTAAATAACTTTTTATACACTACATGTATGCATATTATTTTACTCATGTTTAACATTTGTAATGTAGTGTTTCCATTTCATAATTTTTTTGACATTATTATTGTTTTTTGTACAATAATCACTTCGCCTTGGTTTAGTATGATGCAAGAACACATACATATGAGAAGTAATGAATAATGATGTGTTCAAGACCTATATCTTTTTTTTTGTTTATACTTTAATTTAATGATTTGTTATAATATTTTTATTTTAACATGCTTACTCATTACAATGCCATTAATTGGCTAGGATGAGGGTAAACTGTAGTGATGAAAATTTCATACTTTGTAATCTCTACATTATGTTTACACCCCTCTTTTGTCATTGCCTTTGGATTTGAAACATTTTACCTTTTTGCACATCTAATCACGATCATCTTTTCATCTCCATGTTGAATTCATCACAAGTACACACCACTCGTGGTAGATTTATCCTTAATAATTTGTTTGTATAATCATTGTTATTGCACAAACCACTTGCATTAGGCCAATTAGGTAATCTTAGACTCCACAAACATTAATGAAACACATTCTATTTTCTTGTTCTCTTCTAATCATCATTTCTTTTTGTATATTTCTTAATTTTATAAAATATGAACCATTTATGAGCTTATTGTACTAGTTATTTATAGGTCAAAACAATAACCCATTCTTGTTATTTCTATATTATAGACTTAATATTTGATTGATCTTAAAAATTAGTACAAAAGAAAAAATAAACTATTTTAATATTGAATTCATTAAGAATAATATATTTTTATTTTTTAAACATACAAATCAACACAAAAATATATTGAATAAATTTACAATGATTAATAAAAAGATCAATTATAAATAAATTTAAAATTTTAAAGTCTTTAAATGTTTTTTAAGAAATCAAATTTATGCTTACAAATATAATCCAAAATAACACATCAAATATTAAAATAAAATAAAATTTGACATAGAATAATAAATGTAAAATAATAAAAAATTTCAAATGAAAGATAAAAACAAAAATTACTAAGGTTGAGATAGGATAATATAGTGAATTCAAATTAGCCTTATAAATTAACAGTAGTCGCTACATTTATACAATTTAATCGAAACGGACACAGATATAAGGTGCCGAGTTCGAATCTCCGGATTTTTTTTTCGTCATCCCCGGTTGGATGTACAAATCGATAAGTATATTATACCAAATTAATTTTAACCGAAGGGCAGAGCATTTTTAACCAAAACCACTGTAAGTCGCGAACACTTGCACGATTCACCGCAAAGTATATGGTGTGCATTTAACCAGTCGGCCATTGAGGAATGGAGCGAAATAACATTTGACGGCTTGAATGCTTGATACTTTTATTATTCTTACTTGTGAAAGAAAAATAGGGAAGATACATATTTATTTTGAGGATATGGGATGCCGGCGAAGGGTAAACAGATGCTAAGCCTTTTTCCTTCGTTGTAGGTAATTTTTTCTCGTATTTTTCTGCGATTGGACGCTACTTGAAATAGAATGATTATGTTAAATTTATTAATTTTTCATTTGAAAATTTACCATTTTGAAATCTACAGAGATGATCGACTTTCAATAGTTGTTACAGTAACATTCATGTTTGAATGCTGATTTTTTTCCTTAGGGTATGACTAAGTTCAACAGTTACTGTGTTAGAGAGAAAGTAGAAAATTTAAGTTGCTTTGTCTTATATAGGGCTTTTAGGGTTTTTCAAAATCTGCAACTCGTGTTCTGCTTGGTTAAATGCTACACAGTAAGAGGTTTCGGGTGTACGAGTTAACCAGTCTTTAAATCCATAAAAATACTTACCTATAAATATCCATTTTTTCCAACTTTGTGGCTAAGAAGTGCGTTTTTATGTTGGATCCTCTAGGATTTGTTGTTGAATGCTAAATAACCCTTTGTTGACCGTGAGGTTTCCAACTCTTCACAGCCTCTTTTGTGACAGACGCTTCGTTACAGTGTTTGTCTTGACACTGTTGCGTTGTTAGGTAACCCGCTTTAACTTAACCACTTTATCATGCTGCCTACCTTTGCTTATCACAGTCTGCCTCTATTTGAATTAAGCAGGTTTCTCCTTACACGGAACATTCATCACAGGATTACTCTTTTACCATATGTCTTTGTATATAAAGATTTCTGTAGGGTTTATCCATCTTGCTTAGTCATCTCTTTTTGGGATGTTTTGCTTCTTAGGTCTAGGAGTAATTTTAGTATTAGATTTAGATTTGTTTGATACAAATAGTTGTTGAAGCCATTTGAGCATTATTAATTTTCTGTTGTAATTTGGTGAATGTGGATTTAGCTTCTTTCCCTAACTTATATATATATGCATTCATTTGACTGCAAATATGTAAATTGCGAGCTGTCAAATGTATTTAGAACATGAGTTCTTGAATAACATTTATTTTTCTGTTTTGTCACAGAAAGATGCTTGCCTTAAAAGCTGTTTACTGTTTTTGGAAGAAATAGTTGTAATGGAAGCACTCGGAATGTTAATTTCAGGTCTGTATATAAAACTCTTTCCATGACACCTGTTGGAGCCAATTCTGCTTCAAGATCAAGGTCTCCGATTAGAAGGAAGATGTCAAAATCTCCTGTTCGAGCATATTCCCCCCCACGTTCAAAATCTCCAACTAGGAGAAGGTCACCACATCGGCGAAGGTCTCCTGTTAGGTCCAAGTCTCCTGTTCAGGCAAGGAAAAGTATGAGGTCTCCAATCCGGACAAAGGCCTTGGTCCAGACAAGGTCCCCTTTGAGATCAAGGTCTCCTGAATCATGGTCACCCTCGCCACACACCAAACGGCTAAGAAGAGCTCAAGAAACAAGGGAATTGGACAGGACTAAGGACAGGGAACGTGACAGAAGTAGTGTTAAGAACTATGAAAGAGACAAACATAAGGATAAAGACAAAGACTTGAGGAGAGATGGGACATGGGAGTCAAGAGGCAGAGATAAGTATGTGGAGGCCTCTTTTAGGTCACAACACTCACATTCAATATCACCAAAAGATCGCAAGCAGAGACGGAGACATGAATCTCAGTCGCCTCCTCAAAGAAGCATTGATCATGGGTCAGAAAAGGCTAGAAGTCCCAAAGCTGGAGCTCGTGATGAGGTGTCTGGTGAAATCTACTCCCTTTCCGCTTGTTCAAAATATTAAGCTCTGTTGATAGATTTTATAAGTTTGGTGACCTCTGTCCTGTGCAAATACATTTTACAAATTTGACCAGACTAATTTGTTTATTGGTTATTTACATTTATAAATTCTTTTGGCAGACATTGATATGTCTGGCTCTGTTCTAGGTATATATTTTCCATTCAAAATTTATAAGTCTACTTGTAGTTGTGATGATTGTTTTGGGATTGGGTTTTACTTTTTTCTGAATAAAGATGATAGTGTTAATAACAAAATAAACAAAGAAAGTGCACAAAAACTGGTTTAGCAGGACCAGGAGCAGAATACAATAAGGGCTTATCAATTGTCCCATAATTGTCCAAATAAGTTTTAGATTGAGTATGTTCTTGAAAGTGCGCCTGGAAAGGCTTCCAAATGAAACTAGAAGCCCAAGGTCCCAAAAAACATGAAACCAACCCACAAACCAGAATTATGATAATAATATGGGTTCACATAATAACCAATGAATAACATAATCAAGGGCCTGGGAAAATGCTAAATATCCATCCCTCTAACAGCCTCCATTGCTACCATTTAAAAACCAACAGCTACTGTCATAAAAACTTTAAACATCTTACCTAAGAAAAATATGAAGTTTGATTGACTGCACAGTTGGATAACCCTTGAGATACCAGCTCTGCTTGCTGTTTTAATGCTTCTGTATCCGTTTTCTCTTGAGGGGCTTTCAGAAAGTGATATGGCCCCATAAAACAAACTCCAAGGAGTAGCAGCCAGGGATGTGTTGAAAAATCTCATTATTCTGGAGATAATTCTTAATCCCTCTCTTTTGCTTATTGGTTCCTTGCTCAATATGTTATTTATCAAAGTCTTCTGCACCACCTTGCAGATTTTATGGAGAATTTTATCGTCCTCATTTCATTTGGAGAAGGAAAATAACAGTAATGAATATTTAGGTTTTTCCTTTAGGTTTTACTTTTTCTTAGTGCTTTGCATCATTCTGTCTGTCTCTGGTGCAAAATTTGTGCTAGAAGAAGGACATCTACCAATCCTCTTTATAACCAGTCTGTCATAAACAAGAACCATAGCCACAGCACAAAAAAAAATGCTTCCCTTATAGTACACTCTCTCTTCCCTAGTGAAGATTCCTGTATCCTGAGGTAGTTATTGAGTTTCCAGCTTCCTTCAGGATGATGGTCCATGCTGATTGTTCCTGAATGCAACCAATTTTTTTTTCCAAATGATCAAGAAAGGCTCTATGTTCTTCTATATAGCACTTTCTATACCATTCGGTATTCTTTCCTCCACAGCTTAGGATTTGGAGAGTTTGCCCCTTCATACAATTTATGCATTTTACTTTTACCTTGAGATAATCATCTCTGGTGTTTGAATTCAGAGGATTCTTTTAACCAGCTGCCACCTCTGGAAATAAAATACAGTAAAGTTCAGAAGACTTCTTGTTGTTCATGAGTGGCACTAACTTCTCTTTTTCTTATTACATTTTCATCTCTCAATCTTGGTGCTGTCTGGTGAATAATGTGATTATCGTTTTTGATTAAAGCGTAAAACATGTTATGAAGGAACCAAAACTCTAATAACAAAATGTTGTCCACATAAAAGACAGCCAACCTGCAGCCAAACTACAGCCTAATGTTCTAGGTATTTGTGGCATTTATTACTTGTTGAATTAAAAGAAATTGAACTCCTATTCTTTGACTAAGAGCCTTGTCATATTCTCCAAAAGAAGAATCGGTCCCACACACTGCTGCTTTATGAGCAAAATTTTAGGTAATTATTTGATTTTCTTTTTTTTTTGTGAAGTCTGTGGCACCTGATTACCCTTATCCGTATTGCTATGGTCCTCACTCTTTTTACCTGCAGGGAAGTACTCCACCATGTACTCCTCTTTCAGCTCTTTAATTTTTTCAATCAATATCCGAATGCCCTCCACAGTATTCTGAATAGTGCAATGGCTGATTTTGACTAAACATTCCAGATTCTGATTCATATCAAGGAATTTCTCCTCTGAACCCTTAATTCTTTTTTCAAAATCATTTTTCATTTCTAGTATGGCTTTAGCCATTTCATCCATCCTGGACTTAATTTCCCTGTCCGCAGAAGTATGCCTGACCTTTTCTTCATTCATCCCTCTACTACCATCAATCTTTTCTCAACTTCACATTGATCTCGTTCATTTTCAGGAAGAATATTTTTGTCAATTTGAATTGACTTGTTACCCCTTCTTTATCCAGTCTGAGAACATCATAAATTTCCTCTCTTTGAGCATGGAGATAGGTGAAATCTTTGGATAAACCAGGTGTAGCATTGAAGCCCTGATCCTCCAATCCATTGCCAATATTGGGCAGAGGGTTTGTACTAGTCTGTTTTTCCCCAACCTTCGCCTTCCTTTTGCCTTTGTCTTTTTCCACTTCACCACCAGTCTTAACCTTGTTGCTCTGCTTAGTTGTAGATTTCAACTTGTCTCCCTCCTTTTCATCGCCAGTCTAAGAGCCTCCAGACCAAGAAATCTGTTTGCAGTTCATCTTCAAGGTTGAATTCTTTTGACTCGTGTTTCTTAGAATTATTTTCCTCCTCTGAAGGCAGTTGAGAAAACATCTCAACAGACACATCCACCTCATTTTCTTTTACCCACTTTTCATTTTCTTCCTCCTCCTCCATATTAGAGCTCATATCTGAATAGTGAACAACAAAAGGTTTTTGTTTCTTTCGAGCCTTGAGCTTTCCTTTAGTGTCAATTTTAGGAGATAAATTCTATAATCAGTAAGATTATAACCTTTCATGCAACACAGGAAGTTTGTTGTTTTTACAATGCTCCTTAATGGCAAAGTCCATGGAAGCTAAAAGAAAATAAGGGAAAGATACTAGCAAAAGTGATTTAACAGAATGAAATGAACCCCATAAATTGTAGTGAATATTCCATCAAGAGTAATATATCTCATAATTTACTTTCGGAACTTTGGATTAGATAGGTTTGATGGAAAGCATAGTTACTAGGAGACCTGTCGCCTACCTCTGGAGATGCGTACCGGAGACGGAGACACGTCTCTATCACTGGAGACGTCTCTGGAAATTTCTTGATGCATAGGGTGCTTTTGGCTGCTGTCTCTTGCTGTCTCTGAAGTCTCTTGACCAAAAATTGATGTCTCCTCCTAGAAAACTTAGGGCAAAGTGCAGTAAAAAGGCAAAAACAAACACCAAATAAATAGGATAAGCTTTCAGCAAAGAAAAGTCGCAGGGAAATGACTAATAAGGAAACTGTTTCATAGGAAGACAAAAATCCATGCAAAGTTTTAGTGATTGGATCTATTGACAGTGTAGACTTTTTGAGAGGATTGAGCTCATATCATTGTAAATAGTCTAAAGAGAAATTGCCATTACTATTTAGCCGACAATATTGAGTGTGCTCAACATCTATATTACCTTACTTTCACTAAACAATTTAGATTGGCTATGGTATCGGCAATATAAGCAATCTTAATTTCAATTTTTGTTCAATTTTAAAGTTAATGTCAAACTTTACCACTGTTCTTGTTTTTAAAGTTCTCTATCATGATTTTTTTGGAAATTATTAAATTATATTTAAAAAAAATTGGCATCTCCAAGTACGCTGTCTTCTATTTTTGAAAATTAGTCATACCAGTATCGGTACCAGTTTCCGGAGTCTCCAAGTACCCTCGTCTCCTGGTAACTTGAATTGGAAAATCAATCACAGCCTGTAGACGATAGCTTCACCAACTTACTTTTCTCCTTCCCCTTAAAAAATGATTAATAGCATCATTAGAGGCCTTTCTACCTCTGAAAATTTTTCTTCCCTGAACCGAAAGGCTTGTAATCTGAGCACTAATGTCTTCATTGATGTAATGCCCCCTTTTGGGTTTACCATGCTAGAATAGTATTGAAAGCATAATTCATAGAGCAATTATTTCAGCATAATTTCAAATATATGTAAACTACAGAATATCTACAATGCATAATTGGAGTTCAACCATAATAGGGCTTGGATGAGAAACATGATAGGGTACCTGAAGCTGTCCCCACACTAAGCCCAAGAGCGGATATACTATCCCTCTTGACCGCATGTGGCAATCCACCATTTATATGATACTATGAGGTGGTGTGCTTAGTGGGTAAACTTGTACCTACCCTCCCTGTCTATTCTGCCTTATCCACCCTTATATGATTGAGACTCCTTGAATCCGTGCCAACAATCAAGCAATGTAGAGGTTGGCGGGGAAGCTACAATAGGGTGCCCAAAGCAATCCTCTACCCTAAGCCCAAGAGTGGATATACCATCCCTCTTGGCCTTCTCCTTAGACCAATCCCTCTTCTGTACCTAGTGAGGAAGCCTATATCAGTTCTCCCTCCTTGTATTCTCTCCCATACCTTGCCATGATTGATTGCTGCTATTTGGTGGATAGACTGGAAATCCACATTATTACTTATATCTAATATATATGATGTTATGTGCCAAATATATTATTTGAATTATTTTCTATATTAATATGCATTTAAACATTATATTGCTGCATACATCAGGCATACATATTTAAACATATATTCATGCATACCACAATATCTGCTAGGTCAAATGTGGCTGTATTCTGGATTTGCGGATCTCTTTCCTTAGTTTATCAATCTGCCTTTGTCTTCCTTCTTATTCGAAGCCACTTGCTTGGTTCTGTTGTCTTTGCTGGGATTGATTACTTGATAAGTGCAGATGCTGATATGATTCGATGTAGTTGAAGGACCTCTTCATTTATCCATTAGCTTCTTCCCATTCGATCAGAATTATCCTATATTCCCAATTGATTGCAAATATTATAGATGGCTGCATTTCCTTGGTAATATTCTCAGAATCAGACTTGGTCAAATGATTTCCTTTAATTTAAATTTATTCTGATTTCTATTTATTAGTTATGACTCCCTGAATTTCTGAATATGATTTCCCACTTCAGTTGAATTCTTCTTCCCTCTATACCCTCCAATATGAGGGAGAAGTCATGCCTCTTCAATATTCCAACCCTTTGAAAGAGTCACAACTCTTCCTCTTAATTGCTGGCTCAAAAACCTAATTATATTTTAATTATTTCTTAGTCTAGGAAATCGCTGCCTTTAATCTTTTCTTTTTTGCTTACTTTAATAATATAAATCACAGCACATAGTGATATAATCACTGCCCATTACTTCTGGGGGCATGACACACTTAATGCACGTCCTTTATTTCCTTGTCTTCCAATATATTTTGTTTTCCAGCATATTTTGTCTTTTAGTGTTTTTTTTGTGCTAGTATCTTTTATCTCCTTGTGTGGTTGAGCGGTTTGTCTTATTAGACAAAACATTTAATCTTTTTTTTTTTCCTTTAGGATCCTACGAGAGATGTTGATTAATTTCTTACAAATTTCAGGGACATTGCAATTGATAACCATCTCTCAGCCAAACATATAGGGAGTCCTATTTTTACACCATTTGAGAAATAGTTTTGTCATCTTTAGGTCGTGACCATGTAGCTTTTCCATGTATGGCACTAGACCCTCTTCCTCCACAACCTTTCAAACCTTATTGTTTCTGTGGACCCCATCACAAGACAAGGTCTCAACTCGGCTCCTTTCCCCACCCATTGCAAAATCTGTCAAGTTTGTAGGATAGATCAAGTCAAGACAAACAAGAAAGTAGTTGCCATAGAGTTTGCTCTACTAGTATGAAAGTAGTAAGAAGGTGCTAGAATTACATAGAAAGCGTGCAAAGTGTCCTGTAATCATAATGGCTTTAACAACTTGCCCCTTATTAACCCTATTGGCACTCATAGTTGATAATGGTATGAGCCTCGATGCGAGTTTCATACTTGTCTCATTGTTTAAAAGAT
Source organism: Cryptomeria japonica (assembly GCF_030272615.1). NCBI lineage: Eukaryota > Viridiplantae > Streptophyta > Pinopsida > Cupressales > Cupressaceae > Cryptomeria > Cryptomeria japonica. The sequence continues at coordinate 600,002,375 of NC_081408.1, read as the reverse complement.
TTGTTGGAGACATCCCCGTTAGCGAAGACATCAACCACCTTATTACTGCCACAATATATATGGGTAATGAAGAATTCCTCAAAGGAATTAATTAAGCGAAGGGAGTCCCTAATAAGAGTTTCTATGTTCCAACTAGGACTATGCACCTGTTTAAGGCATTGGATTATGTCAAGGGAATCCCCTTCTAGCGACACCTTTTTAAAGCCCTAAGAATAAGCTAATTTTGACCATTGTAGGCTACTGCGGCTTCAACATAGCGGTTTGTCTATGTACCCAAAGGGAGTGATGTGATTATTGTTATTTACACATTCTAATTGGTTATTCCATTACTTTGGGGTTTATTCACCTTGGTGGTCATCTTACATGGCTTCTGGTTGTTCATTTTTGGTTTTAGCTTTCTTTGGTTTTGATGGTTCATTGGTGTGGCCCCTGGGCATATTGTTTTGGCACTTTATTCATACAAAATGATTTATTTTGGCAGGGCTGAAAAAAATTGGATAGTTTGTTCATGAATATACAACGTATATATAGAGAATTACAAGATGATGTTCTAAAAAGAATGAACCGTTAAACTGAAGCTAAAAAGCTAAAAAGCAAAATAAATAAAAATTTAACTTCGTCTTCTAATAAAAGAAGCAGTAGTTAAACTAAATTAATTAAAAAACTAAAAGAATTAAATGACGAACTAAATGACCATTGATAGAACAACTAAAGGTAACTAACTAAAAAGAATTAATTATTCTAATAATGGTCATTGTATCAACTAACTACCCTACAGAAGACACTGCAGGGCTTTTGATCACAAACACAAGAACACTCTCCTGTTGCAGAGACACTCCCAGGATTTGCTAAGTGTTAATGACCAAGAATAGGTGATTCTGTTTGACTGATGTAACCCTCACACGCGAATTATAGAAGCAAAAAAACCCGAGACCATGATTTTGAGGAAAAATCGACAAACTCTCCAAAGAGCAATAAACACGATTTTAGCAAAAACCGCGAAAACTTTTTGCAAAAGAGTACTGAGCATTGTTTGCTCCAGCAACTCTAAACCAGACTGCAAGATACCATGGTTGTAGATGTTCAGCCCAACAACTCTAGGTGCAACCCAAAACTGATTGCAACAAATCCTCAAACCCTAAAAACAAGAACCCTCCAAAAGAGAATTCATGATTTTTGAGGTGAAAATCAAAAAACCCAAATCCCATGCGAACGTTACGAATTACAAATGATTGAGGACAATCTAAAAAAAACCAAGACAATTTTTGAGGAAAAAATCGTGAAAACCCACAAACAATTTTTGAGGAAAAATCGTGAAAACACAGCCGATGGCAAAATTTGCTTATCAAAAAGCATAGAAGGCTGACTCCTCTTTAGAACGTTCTGCAAAACATGAGCCTACTCCTGCTCTTGAGACCCTCTTTGGTTAGATTGCACGGATGCCAACAATTTCCTGCTATCTTTCTTCATATGGCCAAACTGGTGACAATAGTTACGTTGTACACTTTTCTTCTTCGAAGACTATTGAGATTGACCTTGACCTTGCCCTTTTTGCTGGAAGGACTAAGCTTTACACTTGTTCTTATCCGAAGCTTTGGCTGTGAAGGCTTGTTCAATGGAAGAACTAGTGCTGCTTTCATCTATCTTGCTGTAGAAGCTTGTTGCAGAGATTAGGAAACTTCAAATCAACACTAGTAGAAGAGATATTGAGCGTATCAATGAAATGCATGTAGGGTCGGGGCAGGCTTTTCAAGTGATCACTACCATATCCTCTTCGTCCATGGTTCGGCCAATAGCATACAACTAGTCATGGATGGCCTTGATCTTCATAAGATGTGCTTGGATAGATGCCTTTTTATCCATCATGATAGTGTCAATGGATAGCGTTGGTCGGATCCTTAGAGCCGACTTTACCATCAAATGTGTGAAGGACCTTTTCGGTCTTACACATTTAATCAAGTTCAATATATTGCCGATTTGCATATTGAAACGGGTTGCTAACAAAACATAACTAATTATGACCTGCCACCTTGGAAGACGTGTTAGTGATTGAGATGTGTCATTTGGCATTGGATCGGTTCTTGAAGAATACGTGATGATTGAGCCGACTTTTGGAAAGGTCGTGTTGCTTGGCGCCACCCATGTATGGGTTTATATAGATCCGTTCCCTCTCACTTCCAGATCATCGAATATATACAATCATTCTTCAGCAGTTCGGAATATATTCATAAGCATATTGAATAACTCTCACATCTAGCAGATCGTAGAATACATTCTCCAGCGAATTGTATATCATCCTTCAGCATATTGAATAGCAGCAGTTCATATTCATTCACGACAGTTTGAGAATTTATCAAGGAAGATTGAGTTCATTGCAGATCATACATTCTATATTGTAGATTGGATTTTCTCTATAGCAAACTGTTGTAATACATATATAGGTTCAAGTGTGAAGCAAATTTCTTGTAAAATCACTTGACATAACTGAGATAATAAAGACACATTTCGTCGTTGGGTAAACTTTGTGCATTTGTGTTTGATTTGCTGTCTATCTAATCTGATCATTAAAACTTAACATGGTATCAGAGCCACGGTGAAAGAAGATAGTGATCAGATTCCCTACAACTTCTAAGTATTCTGTCCTCTCTCTTTGTCAAGCAATATCTCTAAGTCTCGAAAATGGTGAATGGTCTTAAAGTCGAAGATAGGCTTGAAGGCTCATCTAACTTCACCTCATGGAAGTTTAGAGTGCTCATTGCACTTGAAGAAAATGATCTTCAATTCGTGGAGAAAAAGGATTTATCCGAACCTGAAGATCATGAGGAGAAGCTTCAATTCAAGAAAAATGCCATCAAAGCAAAGAAGATATTAATCTACTCCGTGAGGGATCACTTGGTGCCTCTCATATCCAAGATGACAACTGCAAGAGATATGTTCAAAACCTTGGAAGATTTATATGAGATTAACAACGTGAGTAGGGCTCTTGCCCTTGAGACAGCAACTCCACCAAGTGAAGATGGCAAAAGGAGATCCAGTCATCACCTACTTCATGAAAATTTCAGAATTGAGAGATCAACTAAGCACAATTAGGGATCAAGTGATTGATAACGACCTTGTCATGCTAGCCTTGAATGGCCTACCTCATTCATGGGAGCCATTTATCCAAAGCATAAGTGGAAGATCCAAATTACCTAAGTTTGATCGTCTCCGTGCAGATTGTATTCAAGAAGAATCAAGATTGACCGCTAGAGGAATTATCAAGAGTTCTTGAAATGAAGATACTCATGTTCTTGCCACTCGATCTACCAAGAAACGTAAGTATTGGAAGAAGGGCAACTTAAAAAAGAATAGAGATTTCAAATCAGATTCTGCACCTGATTCTAGGAAGAGGAAGAAAGATCTCTCTCGCATCCAGTGTTTTAGGTGTGACAAGTTTGGTCACTTTGCAAAGGATTGTTTGACAAGACCTAATCATATAGGAGCAAACATCAATGAAGTCTCATCTTAGAAAGAGGTTGAAGATAACTCCAATGGTTTTCTTTTCATATCAGCATTATCAAGCAATGTTCAGAATAGATGTCCTCATCGGATATTACAAAATATGTCTCCTGAAGAAGCCTTTTTAGGTATCAAGCCTGATATTAGCCACCTGAGAATATTTGGTTGTCCTGTGTATGTTCATATTCCCAAGGACAAGAGAACCAAGTTGGAGCCTTCTGGCAAGAGAGGAATATTTGTGGGCTACAGTGAAACCTCCAAAGCCTACCATATTTACATTTCTGTTCAGAAGCAAATAAGTTAACGGGGATGTCACATTTGAGGAAGATGTTGCATTCAGGAAATCAAAGGGCTCATGCATGGAGATAGATGATGAGACCCCTCAAGACATGGATGTTGATCATGCTCCTGAGATTTAGAGGGAGACTACAGAATCTGATATGAGTAAGGACCCAATTGAACCTTTGGATCCCACTGATGGCCCTAGAGATATTGTTGTGTCTCGAGAGAGACCTCTTTGGGTGCGAAACACTATGCAGGAAGCAGAACAGTTTGCCTATCCTAGAGGCACATTCAGAGAAAGCAAAAGACCACAAAGATTTTCTGGTTATGTTGCATTAATGTGTAATCTTATTGAGATTGAACCTTCTAGTGTAGAGGAAGCCGCAAAACAACAAGTTTGGAAAGATGCAATGGATGAGGAGTATCAATCTATTCTTAAGAACAATGTGTGGGATATTGTGCCTAGACCAAAAGGGAAGTCTGTTGTATCTTCCAAGTGGCTGTACAAGATAAAACATGTAGTTGATGGCAGCATTGGAAAGTACAAGGCTAGATTTGTGGCTCGTGGCTTCTCTCAAGAAGAGGGAATAGACTACGAAGAAACATTTGCTCCTGTTGCTCACTATATTTCCATTAGAACCATCATTGCCATTGCAGCAACTAAGGGATTGAAGTTGCATTAGATGGATGTGAATACTACTTTTCTCAATGGTGTGATTGAAGAAGTCTACATCGAGCAACCTGAGGGGTTCATGATTCATGGGAAAGTCTCATGTGTGTAGATTGAAGAAAGCCCTATATGGTCTTAAATAGGCTCCTCGGGATTGGTATGAAAGAATTGACAGATACTTAGTGGGTTTGGGTTTCTGCAAGAATGATGTTGATGCAAACCTTTACTTCAAGGTATTTGTTGGTTGAAAATTTTGTACACTTGGGGAAATATACAAAATTGTGGTTTCAACCATAGCACATGAGTAAAAACTCTCCTAATTAAGGGAAGGCTCCCCCTATCTAACTACAACTTGGAAAATAAAATGGGATGGGACAACAATCTTTCTTCTTTTTTCAAGAAAGACAATATCCTTTTCTCTTCATAGAAGAAGATAGCAATTGAACAACAACAGTAACCACTTTCAAGTGAAATAAGAGAAAGGAAATGAAGTTTCCTGAAAGCGCAAAGACTTCCTTCGGGACGGGACAGCAATATCAAGCTCAAAGACTTGACTATTGGAAGTCCTATCTACCCTTTGCTATACTAAAATTTACAACGAATAAAAGATAACAGCTCAAAGACTGGAATAATCTATTCTTTCAACACAAAGACAAGAACTAATGCAAGCTCAAAGACTTGCTGCTATTTCTTATTGAATAGTAATTTTTCCTCAAGAATAGACGCAAGCTCAAAGACTTGCTGCTCCTTCTAGAGATTTTTCTATTTTAATTAATCTTCTCTACTTGTAGCTCAAAGACTTCAAATCAGATTGGACTAAGCTCCTTTAGAAACACTTTGCATAAAAGAAATAAAAAGATTCAAACTCAAACATGTAGCTCAAAGACTCAAAACTTGAGTAATCCTTCTTTATTATTCTTCAAAACCTTCAATTCACATACATAAGCTCAAAGACTTCTTGCTGTAAATTTGGCAGAGTTTTTGCTTGCTTTCAAAAAGATATATAGATTACAATGGACTCCTCAAGCATTTATAGAAGAGGAGCCTTGAGAAAAAGGTGGGAGGATCCTAACTAACTTGAGAGATTCTCTCAACCACCAAGACTCATTCAATAACTAACTGAGACTTCATTAACTAACTAAGAGTTACTCTAACCAACTAAGACTTATTCCAACTACAGTCCTAATCGGACACAACTTGTAGTTGATTCACATGTAATTACAAAAGCGCAAGTAATGTGTAACTTGCATTTTACAAAAAATACTTTTACATGCAACTTGTCAAAACTAAAATACAACTAAAGATTACAAAAGAGAGAAAATTCAACTAAGTGTTGAAAAACACTTAAGTTGCGTTTTGTGAAGACACAAATCCTTGAAATTTCCCTATGCTCGCTTGTAGTTCCTCAGGATTCGGTTCATGGGTGTTCTTGGCAACAACCATAGTCTTCACAATAGTGTCGTGACAACGGAGGAGCGCAGAATTGTTTTTATCCAGGATAGACTGGACTTCATACAAAAAGGCTTGGTGTTTCATCAATGCTTGAATTGAAGCTGCCGAGAATTGTTCTCTCCTCCATTCATTATGAATCCTCTTTTGTAAATCAACAAGAACTTCTTCTTCTAGAATCAGCTCTCCATCCTGACTTACTATATTGCAAGAGGCCCTTTCACAATGTGAGACAATACCTCGGTAAACTTCATCCCGGAATCTCCTTGCATCACCTCCTCAATGAGGGATTTAAGAACAAGGGTCTTGTTTTCCATGAGTTCTTCAAATTCCAAGTACATGACCCTGGAAGAGATGATGGCGTGCTCCTGCAAAATACGCAGCTGTTGTTGGGGCATGGTACGCTAGATTGTCAGACTTTTCTCAACACTTTCCAGATTCTTTTTGAAAGTGTTAGAAGTCTGATCCAGTTTCTCCTCAATGGTTTCCAACTTAGACATTATTTGAAAAATGTCTTCTACTACTTGTACACATTGATCATGAAGTTGATCAACCCAGGAATCCAGTGCTTATACTTTCTGAGCAGCCCTTTCCACTCCACGAATCGATTCTTGGGAACCAGAAGAACCTATGGGGTTACTCCCTTCAGTAGCAGGTTTTGTGATTTTATGAATGGCTGCCATAAGCTGTCGGTTTTCCTCTTCTAGCTTGTCTTTCTTCGCAAGAAAATTGTCACACCTTTGCACCAGTGAAGCAACATAAAACTGAGCATCATGTTTAATGACCTCATGTGTTTGCTTGCCCAATTCTATCCTTGTAACCTTATAATCAGCAGCTGACATTTCATCAAGTGGCTTATCTGCAATAGGTTCCACAATTTCAGCTACTTTCATCTTGTTGCTATCAATAGTTACCCTAGAGATAGTCTTGGCCTTCTTAGCAACTTTGGATCTGGACTATTTGAGTTGTTGGTAGTCAAAGGCATCAGGTGAGATCTCTTGCTTTTTCCTTTTCGGGGTGAAAGAACTAAGCCATGGAGGCAAAGTCATCAACTCACTTCCAGTAGCAGCCGTAGGCAAAGGAGAAGTAGTTTCTGTTTGAATTACCGTGGTCACCCTGGGAGGAATATTTGTTTGGACAGCGACCACGGTTTGCTCAGTTACCAATGGACATGAAGATTGCCTCATGAATTCTTCAAAACCAGAAGTGGAAGTATCAATTTTTGATAACTGAATGCAAGTGGGATTATCTTCAGGAACTTTCAACACACTTTCTTGTTGTCGATCAGGAGAAGGCTCGTATGTCGAAATGGGAACTGCATTTTGAGGAGACTCATCTACGAGCAAATCAGGAGGAGAAAGAGGCGTCTCAATGGAAACTAGAGGGATGACCTCGTGAGGCGAGTCTGAAACTGGAGACTTAGGAGCATCGTTAGATTGCTGCCCCTCTTTTGGATTATCCAGATCGATCACTTGAACATGGAATCGTGATTTCTCCTTCCCATGAATAGTCGTCTCCTCAGGAGGAAGCACTACCGCACGACTAACTCGTAACTTGATCCTTGTGCCCGAAGATGAAGCACCCTCCTTGTTATCAATTTGAATCTCAGATTTCCGTCCAAGAGGCCCCGTAGGATCATCTTCTTTACCAACCTTGATTTTGATAAGTCTAACAGCATTACTTTTCAGCCATGCGTTAGTGTTGGCCAAGATAGGCTGAAATCTGTCAAGGAAGGAGACGCACTCCTTGTGTGACCATTGGATCAAAGGAAGTGGAGCTTCCTCAACCCTCCGTGAAGTGTATTCAAGATCAAGTATATGCCCGTCATCGATTATCCCTTGTGGGATATCCGCCAAGTTCAAGTCAACAATTTGCTCAACAGTGAGCCTGCAGTAATCCATCTTCAGAATTTCAGCCTCTGTGCGGAGATCTACCCAAATGTCTTCAATGCGATGAACATGCACAAAGGATTTCTTGATCTTCTCTTTCACACCTCTATAATCAAAATCAGCTCTAGGTTTGAACCTCTTAAGCTTGATTTCCTGCAATTCAGCCTCCATGGCCTTAGCCTTCACAGATGTGACAAGGGAGTATCGACCAATTTTCAATGGGTTTGTGGTAGAGATCCCCATTCCAACCTTGTGTCTAGCAGACTGAAAAGTATGAACAGCCATGATCTGTCTTCCCAACTCCATAAGAATTATCTTATCGGTTGGGTATCTTGGAAGCATGTATGGCTGACCATCATAGCATCCAATCCTCATATAAGTGAAGGTGGGAAATTGCAGGAACAAACACCCATACTTAGACTCCTTGACCCATGCCTCATCTGATACTCTTTTGTTCCTGAGATCCATGTCAAACTGACACATGAAATATCTGAAAAATGCATCTTGGACCCTTCTAAAATGCAGTCTGCTGGGTTTCAATGGCAACTGGTCATAATATTCCCAAACTGGTATAAGCGAGCGATCACCCTTAGTAGAAAGACCTGGAAAGTGTCTAAGTGATGCTGCTAAATATACCAAATAAGAATTCATGAAGAAGGTCATGGTGGTAGGAACTGCTGCAAGTTGTTCGCACAAGGCATCGCTGATGACTTCCCCCCATGAAATGTGATGTGACTGCCGTATGAACATAATGAATTGATACATCCGTGGCTCAAAGACATTGGAATGCTCAAGGCCCATCATCCTGCTGAGAAGAGTGATGGTGTCTCCTATCTCACATTTGAAATCACAACGGTACAACTTTGCCCACCTTGAGAAGGAAGGACGTGGCTCTTGGATCCACCTATTTATGTGTCGCTTGCAATCTTTTTCCCTTTTCACATAATACTCTGCTGCACTTTCTTTGGTGATTTCCATATAAACAGGTGCAGGAGGTATTCTGAAGACCACCTCGATTGTATCCGCATCAAGACGAATTATAGCTTCACCATCATCATTTTTGATGACTCTTGATTCCTTGCCAAAATGATGGGCGCATGCAAGAACAAACTCAGGTTCTAGGGCAGCCACTGGGAAGGAAGATGCATGGTGGATATGGCTGTCCAACAGCCGCTGCAAGTTGTTATCCTATGGATCTTCTACCCTGTTGATGAATTCTGCCATATCAACGTGCCCTATCTCCGTGTCCTTGATGCGATCCAAAGGAGAAGAAACCTGGGAAGGTGCAACCTCATTCTGATATTTATCATATTTGTATTTCATTTTCTTTGGAGTTGGAGATGCCGGCAAATCTGACATTGATTGTGAACTTGGAATGCTTTCTTAAAAATGCAAATGCTTCTCCAATAATGCAACAATTCTTGGAATGAAGAAGCAAAACCGGTCAACAAACCCAAACCGCAATGCCAAACCCTTTACACGTTTTTGCAAGAATGTCTAATATGGCAGCAAAATGCAAACTTGGAGGCACAAGAAGAGGTCAAATCTTCCTCAAATCCCAACGCCTTAGAATGGAAAGCAAAAACGATTCCTCTTATCAAAGATTCGTGGCATTTAAACCCTTCAAATTTGCAGCCAAAGGAATCACGTTTTTGCAAAAAACGTGGTATTCAATACATCATTAATGGATCATTAAATAGCTTGAATCTTATCCCAAACTCCACACCTAGGTGAGAGAAGGAAAAACGATTTAGGAGAATGCAGATTTGTGGAGTAAAAAACGCCCAAAATGTGGATTGAAAGAACCACGTTTTTGTTGATTTAGCTCCAAAAACCAGTAATAATAAACTCTAAATGGTGAAAAATGTGTTTGTAAATGCATGAGAATAGGATAGAATCCTAAACGCCTTGCATCTCCAGCAAATCTCCCCAAAAAATCGTTTTGACATCTTCAACAAATCCATTTTTCATGCAAATCGGGTTTTGGAAGACAAACAACAAGTTCGAATTGCCCAAAATCATGCAAATCGGGTTTTGGGGAGAAAATAACAAGTTTTATTTTCACTTTTTCCACTTACAAGCCAAAATCGGGTTTTTTTAGACAAATTGCAAGTTTTATTTTTGTCAAAAATGCACTTGCAAGGCAAAATCGGGTTTTTTGGAGCAAACTGCAAGTTTAAAATACTTGTAAAAGGGAAATAAAATCCCTACAAGAAGTTAGAAATACTTGCACATATGTAATGGGGATTTAAAATCCCTATTACATGTAAAAACCATTAAAGTAGGGTTTTTTTGACCAAACTGCAAGTTTACTTGCAGTTGAGCCAAAAAATCCCTATTTTAACTAAACATGACCAAAAAACAATAAAAAGATAAAAACAACAAAGGGGAAATTTAAAACAAATTACAAGTAACATATTTGAAATAAAAGTGCACATGTAAGTCAAAAATTCCCCTACAAAGACCAAAACAACGAATATCATTAAAACTTGCAGTTTGAAGAAAATTCTCCACCTGCAGTCGGGGTTTTAAAACTCGAAATTGAAAGAAAGGCATAGCAAACGAACCCAGAATTTGACGAAATTCGAAACGTAGTTCGAGGATGGACTGAGGATTAAGCCAGTCCAAGGATTAGTTGAAATTCTGCCCCGGGAAGCGTGCCATAGAGTAAATTTTTTCATTTTTTTACAATATTTTTTACCGTAGTGGTCCTTCATTTTTGGAAACAAAAATGAGGACAATAGTATTCAATGGTGATATGTTGATCTTGGCACTTTATGTTGATGACCTATTTGTTACCGGAGAAGATCATCTCATTGATAGATGTAAGGAGGAGTTGACTTTCGAATTCGAGATGACGGACTTAGGACTCATGCACTTCTTTCTAGGGTTGGAAGTTTGGCAGAGGTCCAATGGGATTATCCTAAGTCAAGGAAAATACACCATCAATATCTTGAAGAGATTTGGAATGACAGATTGTAAATCTATTTTCACACCAATGGAAACTAACTTGAAGAAATTGAGGGAAGCTGCAACTAGTTCAGATCTTGTGGATCGTACTATGTACAGACAATTGATTGGGTCCTTGATGTATCTAGTTAACATTAGACCAGATATTTGCTATGCAGTGAGTGCAATTAGCCAGTTCATGAGTGAACCTAGACAGATACATCTAGTTGCAGATACTTGCATGGCACAATTGGATATGGTTTGAAATACTCTTCCAGTGTGGACCTGATTCTTGAAGGATATTCTGATTTTGATTTGGCAAGAAGTGTTATTGATCGGAAGACCACCTCTGGTTGTTGTTTTAGCTTGGGATCAGCTATGATTTCCTGGTGTAGCAGGAAGTAGTCTTCAGTAGCTCTGAGCACTGCAGAGGCAGAATACGTTGCAGTATGTGTGGCAACTCGCGAATCAGTGTGGCTTCGTAAGCTCCTTGTAGGATTGTTTGGACAATCATTGGAGCCTACTACCATTCATTGTGATAACCAAAGCTGTGTGAAGCTTTCAGTCAATCCAGTATTTCATGACAGAACGAAGCATGTAGAGATTCAATACCACTATATTAGAGATATGGTATAAAGGAATGCTGTTCAGTTGAGATACATTTGTACTGAGGAACAAAGGGCTGACATTTTCACCAAGCCTCTTGCGAAAGTGAAATTTGTGCATTTTTGAGACAAGCTTGGAATTGTGGAGAATGAAGCCCTTGCTGAGAGGAAGTCTCAACATCAATGATCTTTGTGAGAGAAGTTTGAGGTGCAAGCCCTTGTCATGCATTCTTCTCTGTGAGAGAAGTTTGAGGTATCAACCCTTGTTGAGCATTCTTCTCTGTGAGAGAAGTTTGAGGTATCAGCCCTTGTTATGCATTCTTCTATGAGAGAAGTTTGAGGTATCAGCCCTTGTTGTGCATTCTTCTCTGTGAGAGAAGTTTGAGGTTTCGGCCCTTGTTCCATCCTCTGCGAGTAGGTATGGTGGATGTCATGTGAAAGGCTCCATGACTTAGCACTTGTGCTTATTAACCCTCTGGGAGTAGCCATGGTGGATGTCACTATGTGACTCAGATATTGAGAAGGATTCCTCCCTAGCTAAGAGGGAGTGTTGATGGATATCGTCGGTTAGATCCTCAAAGCCGCCTTTACCATCAAATGTGTGAAGGACCTTTTTCGGGCTTACACATTTAATCAAGTTCAATATATTGCCGATTTTCATATTGAAACGGGTTGCTAGCAAAACATAACTAATTATGACCCACCACCATGGAAGACGTGTTAGTGATTGAGACGTGTCATTTGGCATTGGATCGGTTCTTGAAGAATACGTGATGATTGAGCCGACTTTTGGAAAGGTCATGTTGCTTGGCGCCACCCATGTATGGGTTTATATAGACCCGTTCCCTCTCACTTCCAGATCATCGAATATATACAATCATTCTTCAGCAGTTCGGAATATATTTATAAGCATATCGAATAACTCTCACATCTAGCAGATCGTAGAATACATTCTCCAGCGAATTGTATATCATCCTTCACCATATCGAATAGCAGCAGTTCATATTCATTCACGACAGTTTGAGAATTTATCAAGGAAGATCAAGTTCATTGCAGATCATACATTCTATGTTGCAGATTGGATTTTCTCTATAGCAAACTGTTGTAATTCATATATAGCTTCAAGTATGAAGAAAATTTCTTGTAAAATCACTTGACATAATTGAGATAATAAAGACACATTTCGTTGCTGGGTTTTTTCACCTTCGAGAGGAAGGTTTTCCTAGGGTAAACTCTATACATTTGTGTTTGATTCGCTGTCTATCTAATCTGATCATTAAAACTTAACAGATAGAAAAGAGCATATCCTTCAGAAAGAAAGCTTGGGTCTTGTTGGATGTTTCATGAAGACCCTTCAAGAGATCCCCGATCTCTTTAGGTATTTTCTTTCTTGGAGAAGTCGATCATCTGTCACGGAAAACTTAATGAGCATGATAGCTTTTCAATTTTGCTCATCATGTTTGTCTTGGTTTGTACCTGCCGTTGCAGGATGAGAAGCCGTGCCCAAAACAATCTGATCAAGGCAATGATGCTAAAAAATGGTCAGCATGCGTTGTTTCCAGGTGTTATAGTTGCGGCTGTTGAACTTCTAATTGTGCTCCAACATGATGTTGGTCAAAGATGCCATCACGGAAATTGAGGTTGAACAAATCAACTTCGTTAAGGCACAAAAAACGAGACAAAAGAATCTGATTAAAAATCAGAACAGAATCAGTCGGCACAAATTTTGTGATGTTGACAACCTTGGCATGAAATTTGAGGCACAAATTCCAATGTGTAAATTTCGAAATTTGCTGAAGACCCACAAATTTTCTGCAAACCCTAGAGCACAAAAATATATCAGCAAAAAAAATTACTGGCACAGGTCCTGAGGTATATTACTGCAGAAAAACCGTGATTTTTCTGAAAAAAAAGAAAAATAATATGCAGAAAATAATGTCAAAAATTAGGGTAAAAGATAGCAGATGATTTTTTTTCTTTTTTATAAAAAAAATTGTTGCTGAAGCCCAGAAAATATTGAAATCTGTTTGATAAAAAACATGAAATCCGCAAAATGTATCATGCCGAAAATTGCAAATCCCTAGCCATGGGCATAGAGGTCTGCAGTCAAAAATTTCACAGGAAAATCGTGAAAAAAAAACGCATCACACAGCCCCAAAGTAGAAAGTTGCGGCCAAAAAAATTGCAGTCAAGTACCCAGAAAATCCTAGAAAATTCCTGATGCGAAAATTGTTGCCACACGCCCAGGAAATCCGTCGCCACATTGCGCGAAAAAAATGCCACCGTCAGAATAAAAATCGTAAGATTTGTAGGCCTGACCGAATTAATAGCTTAGCAGGATGCAGGATAACGTAAAAAAATCACGATGAAAATCGCGCTGCCAACGGGAAAAGCAGAAACGGGGAAAAATGCGATGTGCAGGCGATGAAAAATTAGCACCAAAAAAATTCCGCCTGGCACAAAAAAATTCGCCTATGATATGCCAAATTGCCCAGAAAAAAATCTGATATTTTTGACTAAAAAAAATCCTTTTGAATTTTTTATAGAAAAACTTTAGAATTTTTTTATTTCCATGCTTTGATTCCATGAAATACAATTAGATAATTTATTCATGAACATACAATGTATATATAGAGAATTACAAGATGGTGTTCTAAAAAGAACGAACCGTGAAACTGAAGTTAAAAAGCTAAAAAGCTTAAAAAGAAAAATAACTATAAAGCTAACTCTGTCTTCTAATAAAAGAAGCTGTAGTTAAATAAATTAATTAAACAAGCTAAAAGAATTAAATGACCATTAATAGAACAACTAAAGGTAACTTACTAAAAATAATTAATTATTCTAATAAGGGCCTGCATTATTATGTGGTTGAGATGTTGGTTTCCTTTTTTAAATAATTTTCTTGGTAGTTTCAATTATGAAGGCTATGATTCCTTCAAGCCCACACTTATCACCTTGTCTTTTGGGTGGGATAATATTCTTGAATGTTGAGTGGTTGCCATTAGATCCATGTACCCTCTAGCACTACACAAAGGAGTATTAAATTCAGGGCTTTTTAAGTTTTTATCTCTAAGGTTGGGTTATGGTATTATTTCTAGCTTCCTGACTGCTAGAGTGGCTCATATGGCTGTCTGTCCTTCCTTCATGTTGGAAGTGAGGACAAAAAAGCTAACATTTCTCCTTTGTTGATTGTCATATTTGTTGTGATCCACGAATTTTACCTTTTTGGTTGGGCATTCTAATATTGAAATGGATTGTGGGTATTTCTTCCTCTAATTGGTTGCTGCTGACAATTACATTGGCTGATCACTTTAATTTTATTCTCTGGTAGAACCTTTGAAAGGCTATTGGCAGTTACTTTTGATTAGTGGCTTTTATCTTGTGTGATGACTTACACATCCTATGCATTTATCCTATTCTTGGGCAATGCAAGGTAGGATTTTGGGAATTTATCTCCTATCCTCAGCTGTTAGGTACTAAAGGTAGCAGCTCTCTAGTAGATATTATTGCTTCATCACCAGTTGTGGATCCTAGACCAGACCTTTTCTTGTGGTGATTGCTTCTTATGAATAGGATATAGTTGTTTCTTATAAAGAATAGTAGCCACAAGCAATTCAAAGGCAAGTATTTTAATAAGACCTATCTACTAGTTAAAAAGATATTTGTAGAGGACTATTCTTGTTTTCAGTATGTAATTTTCGTATGAATTAAATGTGAAAATGAAAAGGTAATACTGTATATGTGGCTGGAATGTATGGTTGATATTTATCCTCTCAAAGAACTCTATTGATTGCTTAGGAGTATGTCTAAAAGTGCTTATGCTACAAGAAATAATTGTAGGCTTGCTCCTTGCTAAGATGCAACTCAGAGGGTTGAGGAAGATGAGTCAATATATTGACTACAAGCTGACAATGCTCATCAAGCTCATCCATGTAAATTCAATTAATGTGAGAGCGTATCTTGTTTGATCCCAAATTAAGTAGAGAACATGGAAAATCCAGATGCGGACTAAGAACCATCTCATACAATGGGAGTTATGAAATAATTTTAAGTATCAACGGGACACAATTTTTTGGGAAAAAAAGCAAATAAATATATGAAAATGCAAAAGACTTTTGAAGGCTGTTGATGGTCTTCCTCACTTATTGCTCCAATTCGAAAATGCGATTATTTGTCTTGAAATTTATCTAAAGCTTGCCGAGCCCCTCGCAAAATGTGGGAAAATAACTTGCAAATTTATGCTGAATCATAATATTCTTCTTGTTTACTGAGTTAGGCCCATTTTTAGACATGAGATAATACTTCAGTTTTCCTTGAACTTGAAATGTCTCAGATGGTAGAATGCATTACCTCAGATTCACTATCGACCTCATCTTGCAAGGTTGCTTTCTCAACAAAGCAAAGACTAATGGCACTTCACCACTAAGATGCAACTCAGAGGATTGAGGAAGAAAAGTCAAAATATTGACTACAAGCTGACAATGCTTATCAAGCTCATCCATGTCAATTCTATAAATGGAGAGGGTATCTTGTTTGACCCCAAATAAAGTAGAGAACTTGGAAAATCCTGATGCGAGGGTACCTTGTTTGACCCCAATAAAGTAGAGAACTTGGAAAATCCTGATGCGGACTAAGAACCATCTCATACAATGGGAGTTATGAAATAATTTGAACTATCAATGGGACACAATTTTTGGGAAAAAAGCAAATAAATCTATGAAAATGCAAAAGACTTTTGAAGACTGTTGATGATCTTCCTCACTTATTTCTCCAAATCGAAAAAGTCATTAGTAGTCTTGAAATTTATCTAAAGCGTGCCGACCCCCTTGCAAAATGTGGGAAAATAACTTGCAAATTTATGCTGAATCGTAATATACTTTTTTTTTTAATTTTATTTTTAATTTTTAATTTTTAATTTTGATCGGTAATGGGCTGAAGCTGATAAGGTGTACATACCCTACCCCCTTGTGGGATTTTAACTTGCAACCTCTCTTTCAAGAGCACAAGTTCTCCACCACTAGGCCAACTCAGGTTGTACTGAATTGTAATATTCTTGTTGTTACTGGATTTGGCCCATTTTAGACATGAGATAATACTTCAGTTTTCCTTGAACTTGAAATGTCTCAGATGGTAGAATGCATTTCCTCAGATTTACAATCGATGTCATCTTGCAAAGGTGGCTTTCTCAACAAAGCAAAGACTGATGGCACTTCACCACTAACAATCACTCACATTAACATATATTCAGATTACAGGCTCACATTAAGTCTTTAGACTGGGCTAAAGTATCCCAGTATGCTAGGTTCACCATAAGGCTAAGGTAGACATCCAGAACTAGTTGTGATCATGTATTTATTGAATACTTATCTATCTGTCTCCTAATTGGGATATAGATGGTATTCAGTGTTACTTCTCTTGTTGTGTTTCAACTTTCAATAACAGATATGTAATTCAATGTATAAGAAAAGGGTGAAAAAATAATAATATCTGGACCTGTTTTTCATTGTAGCCGCAGTTATTGTCTTATATATGTTCAATATAGTTTCTAACCTTTAAACTGAAGTATAATTTACTGCACAATTTTTTGCTATGTAGTATGTACACTATATGCGGACTTCTAAAATTTGACTTTTGATCTTCTTACAGGCACCTGACCGAAGGGCAAGAGAGATGCCTGAGTGAGTATAATTTTTTTTCTTTAGATCTACTTTATGTCATTTGGATTTGGTTTTGAAGAGCATAATGTGCATAGATCAATCCATTTTGGAAGAAAGTGGTTACTCTTGGAATTTTTTGGGTATTTTAATTTTAAGTACTCACTTGCTTTTATAGATACCATGCTAGAATTTTTGCAATAGTGTTGTTTATACAAAAGTATTGGAATATATTTTTATTGTTGTTATTATCGTTTATTTGAACTAATAAAAAGTTCACTCCGAAGGTACATCAATGCATTGTTTCTTGTTTGACATGCATTCTTCCTCTTGCAGAATTTGTGAACCACTATGGACGTGAATTACAGTTAATGACATTATCATAGGTGCCATTTTCCCACTAGAATCATTGTTAATATGAATTTCATTCAAGAATTGACTACTTGTACCCTACCTTACATTCTTTTCTTTTTTTTGAAAATATATCATTAAATAGAATCAGAGTTATGCATATGTAGTTGAATTTGCTTTTCCCAACTCTTGTGTTTTGTGTTGTCTCCATGATCATAGTTATGTCACCAAATTGGATTCAACCTGAAGATATGTACATGAATAAGAAAGTGATCAATAGCCATTATTAAGAGTTCCAAAGCATAAATTTTCACATCTAGTGTCGCCTTAATTGAGAAAAATAGAATTAAGATGAATAAGTCAAAATGGAAAGCTATAGGAATACAATTTTTTTTGAAGATGAGGATGTATTTAAAGCACAAGGGTATTGCAAAGGAGAGATTGTACCTAGATAAGGAGATTTTTAATGAGTAAGAAAATGGGAGTTCCTACTTTCATGCATGACTAGTCATCTGACTGGAGGTTGGACAGCTGGCAAAAAACATTATGTTGTCTAATTATTGTTGAGACATTCATCTCCCACAACTATGTATAGTTGAATCCATTCCCAACGAGGCATTGGAAAGGAAACATTTTACTTAGATAAGTAGATTTATAAGGGACAAAGGAAAAGTCAAACACTATACATGAACACTGCAAAGGAGAGATTCCTCTTACACTAGCAGAATTGAGAAGAGATTCTATTTACATAAAAGACTTATTAAAGTTGAAGAAACATTTAGATGTGGTGCATGAGCATTTCAAATAAGAGATTCTACTTGTATGACAAAGCACAATTATAGTCATTTCTATGAATGACCAACAAAGATCAATGGGACTAGAGAGTGCAATCAATTGCAATAGTAAGTGCATGGGTAATCAAACCAAGAGAGCTAAAAAAGAAATTACATGCTAAAGAGATTATTGTTCATGAACAAATCATATTTATGTCCACAATTGATCGAAGAATAATTATATGGATCGAGAGGGCAACTAGTTGCATTTAATTAGAAGGGCAAAAGGAACTTGTGGAGTTGAGAAAGTAAGCAAATATGAAAACAATGTAAATGTAAATTGTAGTGCCATGCCCTTAACCCAATAGTGTATGTTGTGTTATGAGTACTTGGCTTGTGGCTACCTTAACTCTCAAACAAGCTATATAACCATTATTATAATCATATATTGGTAGTAAGGCCATCCTATGGGTTATAGTTAAGTATTTAAGTTGGCCTGGGTAGCAGTTAAGGCATAATTAGGTATATATAGGAGCTAGTGGATAATTATTATCGGCATGTTGAGTATTGTATTTTTATCAAAGAATATTTTAGGTAAATCCTCCTCAAAGTGGATTAGGAGGTTGTCCTCTCGATGTGTCATATCATTGTCAAGTATTCGCAGCATATTTCTTATTGCATTTTTCTATTTTACAAATTTTTTTTGTTACAAGTGGTATTAAAGTATTATCTTGGAATCATGAAGAAAAGACAAATTTAAAAGATTTTGGAGGTCATTTTGGGAAGCTCAACTCTTTGATTTTAGCAAATTTTTTCTTTTGTTTTAAAAGCTTATTGAAGATTGTATTGAAGATATAACATTATAAATTTGAAGGAAATAGGAGTAGAATTCAAGGAGTTATTGCAGAATCAGGGTTTCCATCAATTTCACTCCTAAGGCTGCAATTCAATGAATCTTTTCTTGATTTTTGGAGGGTTGATGTAAGTCCCCTTCCTAACATGTTTAGTAGGGTGGATTAGCTTATTCAGTTGGGTTCCCTTGGGCTGATGAGTTAGGGTTAGGTTGGAGGCAGTTAATCCAGCGAGATATCACTATTAGATGTTTATTTGGGCTTCGACAGTTATGTTGTGCGTAATGACCTTTTTTGGAGTGATTTTGGACAAGTTTCTCCATACCATTTTTGTATGTCAGTTTTAGGCACCAACTGAGCCAGTTGATAGCATTTCTAGTTTTAGACGTTAGTGGAAGCAATGGATATCATCGGCTCGATATTTGGTGTAGTTTGTTAATTTTATTTTAAATAACTATAAGTTAATATTTTATGAAGTTAAATTAATATTTAACTTTATTGTTATTTAGGATATTTTAAAATAAAGACTAAATGGGCGCCAAGATTAAAGTGCAATGCAAATAGTTAATAAAGGGGTCTTTTGGAGACTTAAATCCACTTTATGAAGTCTTTGATTTTATTTTAATATTTTAAAAAGGCTATTTGGGAGAGGCTGACCTCTTATGGGAAAATATAAAAGAGAAAGTTGGAGCTCATATCTCTTATTTAGAATTTGGTATTTTGGATATTGGTATTTCCCTTGGAGGAGATTGTTCTTCTTGGGCTTGTGAGGTGAAACCCCTTGCAAGCGACATTTTCACATTATTGAAAGATATAATTTGGAGAATATTTTTGTAATTTCACTCTTATATCATAGCTGGGTATTTTTGGAGTTTGATACCTTCTTCAATTCTCAAAGCCTCAGAGAGTTGGATAATATTCATTGTGGCTGATAAGGAGATTTGCATAGGTTATTGTTGTTGATGTTATAGCTTAGGGAGATATCCTTCTCTCAAATTCGAAAGAATAAATAGTTAAATAATTCCAAGGCAAGTTGGACTTGCTATCTAATTATTATTATTTTATATTTATAAGGCCGACCCAAGATGAAAAGTCACCTTGGTTCTTGAATGAGGCCTACCCTTGTGAAGAGTCGCCTTGCTTGTGAAGAGGCACCTTACTTTGTATATATAGAAGATGATGATCATTTAATCAATCAATCAATTTTCATTCTCAAGATAATTCACACCTATCAAGGAGTTCACAAATCTACAACAGATTATCGTTTTGCTTAGAGCAGATTGACATCAAGGAGAATTCATTGTAACTGTGCATTCGCATCTAGGAATAGGTGCCGTGTTTCATTATTTCAGATCGGCCTAGAGTTTGGCCCAGGTTGTAAGCAGATTTCTGCTCTTTCATTCAATATATAAGAGATATATTCTTGGCTGGGTTTTTTCTCCCTCGAGGAGGGTTTTTGGTGTAGGAGCATTGACTTAACATCATTTTGGTTTGAGTGTGTCGTAGTAGTTTTAGGGTTTTGATTTTAGTTTGAATAAAGGTCCATGGTGACCGTTTTGTATTTCTTCAATAATGTTTCTTGTAGGGTCTGTTTTGGAATACAAAGATGCTCTGTCGATTGTAATTGGAACACCAACAGTCATGGTATGATTGTTGGTGTCCAGAATCTGAAGTTCTTTTTATATATGCTTCGAAATCTATGAAGCAGGGGTTGTTGTTAATGGTTACATTTTTCACTATTGAAAGGTTGGAAGGGAGAACGAATAAAGTCTTTTCATTTTCTGCTGCTCATCACGGGTGTTTTCTCTTCTTATTTGCTCCACCTGTAGGGTCTCATTCTGTAGGAATATTTCATGTTCTGTTAATATTGTTATGCATTGATCTGTTCTGCATTCTTCTGCAGTTCGGTGGTAAGGAAGATAAGAGTCCCTATCATTTCTGCGACATGAAGTGCTGAACCCGAGTGGTCTGTGAGGTTGAGAGTCCAAGATGTGAATGATCACCATTCTACCTTGCTGTAAGATAGATTAGGTGGAATGGGAAATGTTAGGGTAGTTTTAATGGTAGAGGTAGGTTCTGTAGTAGAGGATGGAGAGGGGTTTGTCTCTCTTCAAAACTGAACCTAGCACCTTCATGTGCCAGGTAAGGAAGATTACTGATGTCTGTTAGACAGAAGACCCTATGAGAAAGGTTAGGTGAATGGTGAGAGAGAGAGTTAGTTTCCACCTTATGTTGCATCAGTTTTCCTAGGATATATGCTGTGTTCTATTTTTCATGTGTTGTTGTATTTCTATGTTTCTGCTTATTGTAAATCTGATCTTAAAACTAACATGGTATCAGAGAGGGTTTAAGACAAGACCTGATCAGATTTGTGTAAGCAATAAAAGTCGGCATCCTTGGAGATATTCGCAAATATTCAAAGGGAACCGACTAAAGAGTTTATTCCGAAGGTTCCTGTGGAATGTGGCATATGTTTAAAGTCAGTCAATTATTGGAATTAAGCATAAATTAAAGAATCGAAGATTTTTTTATTCTGGAGTTGCTGTGTAACTCAGGGAAATGTCCAGAATCAGGAAGTAATCAAATTTGCCGATGTCTTGAAGAATCATAGTTGAGAACCTTTTGAATAAGCGCTTCATGTTGAGGCAAATTTCTTGGAGTCAAAGAGATGGGCTACATGAACTGACGCAAGAGTAATCTTGGCATAGTCTAGCCTTCGCATAAGTTGTAACTGCCACTACATTAGCTTTGGGATGAAGTTAAGCATTATTGCTAGACACATGGTATGGTGCGGGAGTTACTGGAGACTTGTTGAGATCGTGCATTTCCAGGGGCGTGTACCATTAATATCGGAAAAAGAATGCAGGAGAGACAGAGCACGGTTTGGTTTGGGTGTTGGGCATGTCAATATTGAGACCTCGGGAAGGATATAGACCAACGACATTAATATAAATGTTGGGATGTCAATGATAATCTATCTTCTGCAACGACTCTTGTTGACTTTATAGAGACGAAAACCTCTGTAAATTAGCAACAAGATGTGGGACGAAGAAGGAAGGAACGGTTGAGTGATTTAGCGTGGCGTCCTGTGGTCGAGCCTTAGGCTTTGGCTACATCCTCAACACTACCTACCTTCGTGAGATTAACTGACTTCCTTGGGAGCGAGCAAGTATTTGCAGACACCATCTCAATTGTTCTAGACATTCTTGTCGTTTGTAGGTTTCTATTTGTCCGCAATCCATAAGGCAATGATTTGTGCTGGCTGCTCACAACAACTCAAATATCACTAATCTCTGCGCAGGTATACATGGTCGTGTATGCATTTTGGATGGTCACTTCGCACCAGGACAACTAGTGGGATTTGATCGCTATTGGCTCTCATTGATTCGACACTAGCTGTATGTTGCACATCCCATAAAAGCATTCAATATTGGAGACAGAGTACCGCTCGATGAATGAGTAGCAGTGATTCCTAAAGGCATAGTGGATAAAGCAAGAGTTGTTGTTGTTGGCGTTACACAATATGCAGAGTCCAAAATATTAATCATCACCTTCTAGCAATGCAGAGTTTTGTAATATGGATAAGTGCAAGGGCAAAGTAGCCTAAACTACTGACATCAAAGTTGCAGTAGCGAGCATTGTGTAATGGTTGTGCAAGAAGATCAACCATGTTAAAGCCAAGAAAACATATCCTTCAGAGAGGCTGCTGTGGAGGGCATTGTGGGCTTTAGCTAGGGGCGAGATGAAGACGCCGACCGCTTGGTATGCCTGAGAATAGGATAGTGAGGATTCACACCTGGATTTGGTTGAAGAAGATACTCGATGCTTTTGCACCAATTGGGCTAGGTTATGGCAACATCACAGAAAGGGCTTTAAAAAATTGAAAGGAAGAAGAAAGCTAAAACCGAGCAGAGAAAACGTGAAGAAGAAATGGTAGTGGTCTGTGCATGGTGCTTGAATTTGAAGGACCAGAAGGTTGAGAACTTGCTGCTTGAATTTGACTTTGAATTTGCTATGGGCAGTCGATTGCTGAAATCTAGAGGCGTTGGGTGGACTATTGTGGTCATGGTTATCGATACCGTGGATTTTGATGATTCATTCCCTTGACGAGCTGCGAAGATGTTGAAGAGGACTTTGACTGGTTTCGATGGTGAAGAGGCCTGGCTTACTTGCGGCGGTCCTGACGGTCTTGAGTGTGGCCTCGGGGAGTGCGAGGGCGACGACTTTGATATGGATATGAAGACAGACATGGAAGGGCAAATTGTTCTTGCAGAGGACAAGAAATACTAGCCCACTACGGAAGAAGTGTATGGCCAAGGCGTGGAAACCCTGGTGATGGACGGGGATGCGCAACCATAGGAGCAGCCCATCGTCAAGCCCGTCAGAAACATTAAGTTCGAGGTGGGCGTGAAGGACTCCTCAACTTACGTCTCCACTGATTTCTTGCTTGGCTTAATGTTGAACCCCATGCTGGTGAGAAATGTTGCTCTAGTGGGACACATCTAGCACGGCAAGACCATGTTCATGGTCATGCTAGTCGAGCAGACCCATCACATTTCTAGTTTTGATGTTCACAACGAGAAGCGTATGAGGTACACCGACACTCATATTGATCAGCAGGAGTGCCAAATTTCTATCAAGGCGGTTCCCATATCACTTGTTTTGGAGGACACTAACGCCAAATTCTACCTCTGCAATGTCATGGATTCCCCTGGCCATGTTAATTTTTTCGACGAGATGACAACCGCTCTTGCAGTTGTTGATGGCGCTGTGCTAGTTATCAATGCTGCGGAGGGTGTCATGGACAGATCGGGGGGCAAAAAGATGACGAGAGATTGCATAAGGAATTCTAGGGAGAAAGAGATTGTTGTATCTCGTGAGGAAGTCACACATGCTGAAGAAATGTATGGAGACATAGCTTGTAGCCATGGCACTGAGTTGAGTCATCTTTCGAAGAGGAAGAACATATACAGATTGCAATCAGTTTCTTCGAAGAGGAGGAAATAATATTCAGAGGGAGTCTATCAAACCATCAAGAGGCAACCTTGGACGAGGAGGTTAGAAGGTTGATGCAGGTACGTGGAGCTCCAAAGGGAGTCACATCATCATGAAAATTTGTGTTAATGCATTTTTCTTTGAGATGGAGAAATTTGAGGTGAAAGCCCTTGGCAATCTTTGGGATGGAGATGTGGTCCTTTCCACCCTCTGGGAGTAGCCATGGTGGATGTCATGTTGAGAGACTCCATGACAACATCACGTTGAGAGACTCCGTGATGAACTCTTTGTACTTGTGTTTTTTCCACACATGGCAGTAGCCATGGTGGATGTCATGTTGAGAGACTCCATGACGACACGAGTACAAATTACAAAACACAAGTAAGCAAAATTAGGGTTTTTATCAAATCTGTCCCCAAGGCTACAAATTAGTGAAATTATTGGAGTTTTTTAATTTGGGAAGTGAGATCATCACAACAAGACGTGGGAAAAAGGAGGAGAGGAAGCAGAAGAAAAAGAAAAATTAGATGAAGAAGTAGAAGATCAAGATGAAGAAAATGAAGATGAAGCATCCACAATTAATTAGCATTGAGGTCAACTCTTTTATAATGAGGGTGGAACGCTATACCCCTAACTATATAGTGTTTGTTGGGATATGAGTAGTTGGTTTGTGGCTAACTTAACTCTTAAATAGGTTATATAATCATTATAATAATCTTATATTGATAGTTAGGTCATCTTAGGGGTTACTAAGTATCTAAGTTAACTTGGGTGGCAGCCAATGCATAATTAGGTATATATAGGAGCTACTGGATAGTTATTATCATCGTGTTGAGAATTGTGTTCTTATTGACAAATATTGGAAGTATCCCCCTCAAAGTAGAATAGGAGGTTGCCTTTTTGATGTGGAATATTGTGTTCTATTTTTTTTGTGGTATGTTGCACATGTTAGTTGTTAATGATTTTATGTCATGTTTGATACATTATTTCAAGAAGTCCTTTAAAAAGCTGTTGAATTTCTATAATATATCATACCTTTTTTTATATCTATATTCAATATAAATATTTGTGCAACTTTTGTTTTCTCAAACAAATCATTTTAAGCCACTCTTACTCTTAAGAATAGCGTTGGCAACATTTTGGACATTTTATTGCTTTTTAGTTTATTATTATATGCTCTACATGCATTATTAACGTAATAGTTTTAAGATCATTTTGGGAACGTATCACTATTGTTTTTTCAACCAAAAAGGTTTTGTGAGAATATCCCATAAATTTAATATCTCAAAAAGGGCTAATGGTGATTATTAGGGACCAACTAATTAAATTTTTTATCAAAACAAAGGTCCATGACTGAATTTTTATCATTATTGACAACCGAAAGGTGTGAGTTAGTGCTATCCTTGTCTTAGACCACTATAAAATTATAAATGTCTTTTCTATCTCCTCTTTGTGTGCCAAAATTTGGCCTTGCATGACAATTTTTAAAGGACCTTTTGATTTTCTCTCTTTTTTTGTCCTCCAAGGTTTAGTAGAGAATCAAGACGCTGGGCCAAACACTATTGTGTGTGAAGTAACTATGTTTGAGAGATGCTAAAATGCTGTTGGAGCTTGTGCTTCTGTACACGTGGGCATCATTTTCCTATTTAATAGTGCAAACCTGAGAATCTATTTTCAAATTGGATTGCCCTCTCAAGTCTATTATCATTTGTTATTCTTGGAATTGAATTGGGAAAAAACTGAGTGTTACATTTATTGTTGGTGTTATTGCTGTATCAATTTTTGACGAGGAGTATATATAATGTTCAAACTTTATTCCAATCCTTCCAGCATTCACAAAACTAATAAATATAGAGTAGGGGTTAATTAATAGTGTTCCTTGGGGATGCATCATGAATTTTGTCAACGAGAACACATGTTGAGGATGGATTGTTGTGCTCATTTTTATTGGGATGTAGTCCTCTTTTCCCATTCTGTGGAAGTATTGCAAAGATGAGAGATGCTCTTGGCTGCTTGGATGGCTCCTTCAGCTATTAATTATTGTTAGTAAAACTAATGGTATGATATCAAAAACTTCAACGATTAATTACTTTTGGTAAAAATAATGATATGATCTCAAATGCTTCTATAGATATTATCTCTCGAGGATTTTCTCTTCCCAGAAATTTCTAATGTATACTGATGTACTCTTGAGCCCCATTGACCTATTTTTGTTCTCTTTGGATATTAATATAATTTCTTTCTTTCTTTCAAGTTTAATATTTTGTATAAATGTGAGGTAATAGATTTCACAACATATGGCTTCTTTGGGGTTGAGTTTACAAATCTTGTCTCTTAAAGTTGCTGCTTCTTAATTGTGATTTTCTTGAGGCATAGTTGAACTACTCGCCAAAGCCAAAAACTCACCAAGGCCCCCAAAAAAAACCTGGCAAAAACTTGGTGAAAACTCAGCAAAAACTTGGCAAAAAACTCGAATTACTTAAATTTAATTAGAAATGCATTTGTTTTGCAAAATTCATTGAGGAGATGCATCCAATGAGTCAATAAATGAGTACACAAAAGAAACAAGCTGAGTCTAGATATATTTAATTGATTTAAATGCAAAGTGGGTACAAAATCGCATCCTCATGAGGAATGCTGATGGCTGGAAGCAAAATAGTAAATAGTTTTTCCTAAACTAAAAGCAAATACATCAATACAATTACATCCTCCTCTTCCTAGATCTAGTAAAAACTAGGGGAGAGGTAGAACTAGAGGGTTTCTAGATGTCTACTATGGATGTACCTCCTCGCCACGTATAACTGGTTGTGGCTCGACCTCCATTGTGGTTGTAGCTCTGCCTCTAGCTGCTCTTGGCACTGGCAATGACTCATCATCATCCTCATCCTCCTCAATGTCATCCAATGTGAATCCAAATCTGTCCCCCTCCTCCTCCATAGCCTACCTCTCTAAGTCATAGATGTCATCCTCGGTAAACAATGGAGGCTTCTCTTGCAATGTCCAATCACTGTAAGGATCTATATCATCCAAACCAATTGGACCTGCTGGTGTTTCCTCTACCTTTCTTATGTGCAACCGAAGATTATATTGCACAAAGACAAGGTCATTGAGGCGTTTTTGAGCTAACTTGCTCCTCTTCTTCATGTGGATGGCCTTGAACAAGCTCCAATTGTGCTCACAATTGGATAAACTAGAAGGCTGACATAAGATTCTTAGGGCAATTTTTTTGAGATTTGGGGTATTTCCACCTCAACTTTGCCACCAAGCATCTGCAAAATAAAATAGTGAAAACATATTTTATCAAATTATCAATTACTTTAGACTCCAAATATTATACTTGGGGTTTGAGTGGTTCTTCCTCTCTTTTTTATTTTTGAAGAGAATAGCTTACCTCTTGCTTCCTCGTAATTTTGGAGTTCGCCACAATGAGGTCTCTCACCTCAACCTCAGGTATCTTCCTTTGAATGCATGTAGTGAGGTCCTCAATGACCTCTCCATCGGGATATGAATAAGAATCCTTGAACTTAAAACAAGGGTTCAGGTAGTACTTGTTGTGACGTTTTCACACATCGCCCCATTGCAAATGGGGACTCCCACTTTTTTTTGCTTTCTAGGTTAGTTGTTGGGTCTTTATCTATTAGTCTTTCACTTGTAAGAGTTATAGTTGGTCAAGAGTTGATCAAGTCAGGGCTCTCTCTCTTTGAGATGAAGTGAGGTCAGCTAGTTTTCAAGGTTTAGGAAGTGAATGATTCACGATAATCACCATCTTTTGCTTGCAAAATCAGAGTTGTAATGCAAATTTGGCTAAGGTAAGTTGCTTTTGTAGGGTAAATATTCTAAGTTTGCATTTTGGAGGACAGCCATTGATCCCCCAAAAGTGCGACATAAGCTCCTAGGCTCAGTTATTGACACCTTGAAAGTGCGACTTAAGCACTTTAGGCATTTCCTTGCCCTAGTCTTGCACAACATTGCTTTCGATTAGAGATCATCATTGTTTGACAAAGACGTTGCTAGGATCAAGCAATATCAAGGAGGAGATCGACTACTTTAAGTATGTGATCAAATCCATGAATTGAAGGTTTTTGGGCGACTTCCTTTGCCCTCTCCAATCAGTGACTTAAGGATTTTCATTGTCCTTGCTGATCAAGATCAATATGGTGAACAATTCAACCTCCAATTAAGCTCCCAAGGGGCATATTGGATTGCATTTTCATTGCCACACCCAAATTCGTGAATTAGAAATTTTTCTCCTTTGCTGAACGAGATCAGCAACCTGGGCGGTTGCATTCCAAATCAGTGAAAAGGCACTTCCTTTGAGGGTCTAAATGTGCGACATAAGCATTAAGTTACTTCCTTTGATCCCCTAGAAGTACGACATAAGGATTGCACTACTTCCTTTGCTAGGTGAAAAGTTTGACTTAAGAAATAAAGTGATTCCTTGAAAGTGTGACTTAAGGAATCAAGGTATTTCCTTTGATGGGTCAAATTTGTGACTTAAGGTTTTAATTACGTCCTTTGCCCCTCAGGAAGTGCAGCATAAGGATAAGCGCCTGTCATTGATGCCCAGGATCAGCGACTTAAGCAAATAATTTTTACATGGGCCCCACGATTTGAGGAGAAACGTTTTATTTGAATTTGAATTTAGTGATTCAAGCCAGCCCTAGAGTTTTTTATTGCAGATCATTTAAAGATGTCGACCTTGTGATGAACTACCACGCCCTTTCAAGCAACTATAATAAAAAGTTTGATTATTTCATTTGATCAAACTAAAACAATTTTCATTGAAGGCAGCGATTCCTTGTATGATACAACAAATTCATCCCTTGAGCAAAGGCGAAGTCATTGGAAGAACCAAAATCGATCATCTTCTAGAACGAATTTGTCTCAAAGCATAGCAATTCTAATTCAAGGCATGAAACTTGATCATCAACCACAGCGAGCTGACTTCTTGTAACAGCGATTTTCATCATCAGGGACAGCGACATTGTTCCTCCAAACATCGACAAGTTGATGTTTGAGACAAGCACATTTAACCATTTTCTCTAAGAAATCAAACCTTGTTCAATGCTGGTGTACCTTATTGCTTATCATTTTTTGATCAAAGAAGGCTTTAGTTCAAGAAATTATACATATCTGAGACCTTGCGTTTCCAGACCTATCATTTCCAGATTGTAGAGAGAGTTTTATGGAGCAATTGGTACTGACATCAAGTGAATGCTATCCTAATCAGCTTCAGGTTTCATCTTTCTTCCAAGGTTTAAAGTGTTTCTTTATCTTTTCCAGGTTTGATGCAAGCAATCATAAAACATAAAGGAAGAGCTTCACCACTTGAATGTGATTTAAGATATACAAGGGATCAGCTCACGGTGATTCAAGGAAGTGGATACAAGAGGGCAACGATGTGAAGATAGACAACATTCATAGTTCAAGGTACTAGAGACCTCAACATGAAGATCTACATTCGAAGGCGATATCAAAATGGAGCAAATCAAGGTTCAGGTTGCACATTCGTCAATCAAGCACATCAAGGCATCCACATTGATGGATATGAGAGAATGATGTCACACCATGGATGTGTCAAAAGGGAAAACCATACAAGGCAAAGAGTAGCAATCAACATCAAGCACTAAAGGAGAGAATTTTTTTTCACAATCTTGAATTTCCTTTGGAAATCTAGGAATCATTACCAATATAGCCAGATGAGAGCTCCAAGGCGGAGATGATCAAGACAGGAGATAGTTTCAGAAGAGTTAATCAAAGTTAGAGGATTGATTTGAGCAAAGTCATCATCACATCAGGCGCTTGGAAATGTTGAGTATCAAGAGATATGCCTCATTCATTCACACTTGTGATGAGTTACAAAGATCAAGCAAGAGAAGGTGGCACCTAGTCATTACTTATCTAATCACATCATTTCAAGCTAAGGTGTCCAGATTCAATGTAACTAACTCATTCAATAAAGAAGATAACTACAACATGTGGGTGCAAAGTCCAATGCACCTATCGTCGTCATCCATCAAATGTAAATTTATCATTGGTCAAGCATTAAATGCTTTTCAATGGGTGCAACAAACCCTATTAGGGTTTCTATCTTTTGGTCTTGGCCATTGATTGTGAATCAATTTGAGCCACTCAATCGTAATGAGAGCACCATATAAGCCTCCTCTTCTTCATTTGTAAAGGTTCATAGACAATAGTTCAAGAATAGATAGCAAATGGATAATAGTTAGAATAGGAAGGGAAGACAAAGATTGTTGCCAAGATAGTGTTGTAAGAAACATGCAAACTTCTTTGAAGATATGGTTAACTCTATATGTTGATTCAACAATTTGCATGGTCTCTACTTCTCATTTATTTTCATGTCTTTTAGATGAATGGAAGAATTTTGTGTATGATTAATGGTGAAATTCCTATATCTATGCTACTAACACCTTGTTGATGGTAAAGTGCCTTGCGTAGTCAATTGGATCTGTCTTAGCCAAGCTTAACTTCAATTATCGCTTCTTCATTGATATGCATCAACTTGGTGGTGTCTATGCTTGTGGTGGCGACTTGAAAACAATAAAGCTATCCTTAGAAGATCGCACTAGCCTTGTGGAGATGTTCGTTGCATGTCAAAGCAAGACTTAGTTGAATTTCATCAAAGATTGTCCATTGCTCTTACATTCGTAGGATTAGAATAGATTTCTCTCAACCCCTATACTTTTTCCTTTTTTTTTCAAACCAAGTAAAATTCTATGTTCCAGCAACATTCAAAGCATTCAAGCATTCAATGTAAGTCCACCTTGTGGTTTCAACAATATCACATCAAACAATTGAGTCTATCCAAGAGCATGTCAAGACTTGACATCGAGAACCTTGGAGTCGTCCCATTTGATCACTTAGCTTAGCATTTGGGGAGTCTTTGTTCGAGAGAGGATAGAATACTTAGTATTTTTATTTTATTTAGTGTTGCATAGTGCGTAAAAACACCATAAACTGTACCTTGTTGCATGAATGGGTTGGTGGAGTTGATTGTTCCACCTCTTATCAATAATTTCCCATATGGGATCAAATTTGAGTCTATCTTCCTCGTGGTAATTTTTGATAGACTCCTTGGCCCTATCTCTTTCCTCATAAACATAACCCATTGGGGTTTGATCCCCATCTACCAAGTGGAGAACTCTAACCAAGGGCTCCGACACCTACAATTGAAAAATACAAATTACAAAAAGATTAATCATTGAAGTTACAAATTAATAATGAGAGACTTGAATCAAGAATAATTAAATATTTAAGTTTTGAAGTTACCTTCACAATCTCTACAGCTCTTTGGACAAATAGGTTGTCGAAGACTATGCATGCAACATCCTTTCCTTCAAGCTTCTTTGAATAAGGTGAGTCTAGCCATGCTTGACTCACAAACATTTGTTTCAAAACCGTCAATGCACCAATAATGCTTTGCAATGTTAAGAAAATCGTTGCAAACCTTGTGACACCCGCTGTTACCAATTCTTTCCCTTGGGTGTGCTGTCTCATCAAGTGAAGAACCCAAGGTGATTCTAGATATATTTTGTGATCCTCTTTGCATCTTCTACAACTGGTGTCATCTAATCAAGTTTTCCTATGTCGTCCAAAAGAAGGTCAAGGACATGTGTTGCACAAGGTGTCGAAAAAAGAGGGGGGTGTCTTTCTTGGATGATTTTACTTGCTGCCACATATGCTGCTGCATTATCCGTAATTATTTGCACCACACTGTCAACTTCCTCCTCCATGACAATTTGTTCCAACATTAGAGCCAAAGTTTCAGCATTTTTCACCTTGTTGGAGGCATCCACCAATTTCAAGAACACCACATTGTTCTGGTAAGCAACCAAAAAATTAATTATGGTGCGGTTTTTGCCATCTGTCCACCCATCGAAAAGAATAGTGCAGCTATATTTTTCCCATTCTTTTCTTTGGTCTTCCACCACTTCTCTTGCCCTATCAACTGCATTTGTGAGCAACCTACAAGTACCAAGTGAAATTAGGTCTTAGTACACAACTTTGAATTAAAAAACTAGAAAAACATTTAAAAATGAAATCAAGTCGACTAAATTACTAACCTCTCACCCAAGTCCTTGCGAAAAGGGGCCTCGTATCCTTTCTCCCGAAACTGTCAATGTGGTAACCAATTTAAGCCAATAAGGATTGTGTGTCAAATTGAATGGAGTGTTGTTGAGGTACCAAAAATTGGCACATGTAATGTCTGTTTTCTCATGCACCTCTCTATTCCATCCAGTTGCCTCTAATGATGGTTGTGCTCCAGGTGTGTTCTTGCCCATAAAATAATTACCTATAGACTGTGGCGTTGATGGTGATGTAACAGGTGCTCTACTAGAAGAAGTAGAAGTTGTGGCCGATGTGGTGTTGGGTTTGCGGATACGTTGGCCATGACAAGAGGCCACAATGCCTTGAAGTGCTGCTTCTTCTTCAAGGTCAATTGAAGCACCTTGAGATTCAACTGTGGCTGCTCTCATGGCTAGTTTTGCCCTCTCCCTTTGCAACTTTTTCTCTTCCCCAGTTGCAAGTATGACATTAATGTCTCTTTTTATTTCTTCCGTGGCCCCAAGACATACCCTAGCATTATGTTTCTCGATGCCTGCGAGGTGGTATTTGGGGCTGTTTATGCCTCCATGAAATACTCTTTCACATTTAATGCATATCACTGACCCAGGTTTCGATCCTTCAAAGGCATACTTCCAAGCCCTATCTCTAGCACCTTAAGGATGAGTGCCTACATATTCAGATGGGCATGCATCTACTGAAGGGGTAGACTATGAAGTTGAACCAGCTGTATTTGCCATTACAAATCAATGGCTAACCATTAACCTACACGTACAAAGTGAAAAGACAAAATTAATATTTTAGTTAAAAAATTTAGGAAACTATTTAAATTAGTTTAAATAATTTTAGACATCATTGAAAGTTAAAAAAAAATAAAAATTGTTAGTGTTTGAATTTTTTTGAAAAACTAGAGATTCTTGAAAAAACAGTGAAAAAATTAATAAAAATTGTTAAAATGGCGTTAAATCTTGTTCATATGACTATATCAATTTAGACTACTTAGAAATGATTTTCTATTCATCTAGACGCAACAAAAAAGAAACAAAATGTTTGAAAAATACATAGGAAAAAAATTGGAAAACCTGCTTGGGAATCTGATTTTGCTTTGAAAACCACCTCAAATTCGCTTATTATTGACAAAAATTGATGGAAATGCTTGGGAGGGTGGTTTTCTTCCCTTAGCAGCAAATTAGAAAACTGAAAATGATGTTATTTTTTGACGTTTTAATCTTTTGTAGCAGCACAGCCGAGTTTTAAACACAGACTCGCTGAGTAATCGCCAAAAACTCTACGAGTTTTGGCAGTGAGTCAATTGCGTTACTACTCGCCAGAGCCAAAAACTCGTAGAGTTTTCAGCGAGTAGTCCTTCTATGGCTTGGGGCACACCCCTACTTAGTTTTCTAGCACTCTAGATGCATTTCTAGGATATACCTTAAATGATGAATGTTTTTGCAAATTATAGAACCTTTTATTTTATATGGGTTGACAGTTTTGGGTCTTGAGTTAAACCCTCTTTACTTCACACATGTTGGGAAAGTGTAAACTATCACGCTTTATCATATGATTTGTTGTAAATAAATGAGCCCTTAGATCATTTTTCATGTTGAATTTGCTAAATTCATCATAAGATTCTATTCTCCAAGTGTTTTGGCTTAGTATAGCAAATATTATTGTATTTAGCTCTTTATTTCTTGTATGGTTTTTGCTTTAGGTATCTATGGAAGATGATGATGTTGATATTCAAAAGTTGGATATAACACTTCGTAAAGGTTGTCTCCAAGAAGTAGGGAAGAGGAGCACTTCATTTTCATATATTCTTACTATAATAAGATTTGTGATAGATTTTATTGTTTATATCATGGTTTTAAAGCTTGGATTTAGCAGTACAAGATTTTGATTCCTTACTTTGGACTTTAAATTCATAAAATAAACTTCAATAACATGCAAAGTACAATTAAAAAGCTTAAAAAATGAATTTAGAGAATGCATAGGTTTGTTTTTTAAGTCTTAGACCAAAAAGAGTATAATGCACACCATAATAACATATGATGATAGATCATCATTATAGAATCTCCAAATTCGTAAAATATTTTATTATTTTTTTCCTTCCTCTTAAATCTACAGAGTCCAATTTTTTTATAAAGGCACAAAGAATCACACTTATCAACGAAGTCTAATATCTATAAGCCCTTTGTTGAAGAACCCAATTCCATTGTTGTACATACGTTGTCATTGATGTCAAGGAAGCTAGAGGAACATGTCAAAGGTTGAAGTGATGCAAACGAAGCATGAGAAAGTTGTACATATTCTATTGGATGGATATTGTCATTGATATCATGTTGGAATGCTCTCTTGCAGACTGTTAATGCTATCATTATAAAAGCAACATTGGGAATGTGTACAAGAATCAACTATTCCTGAATATCCAATGCATTCGCGAAAGTTTGGACGTGTATGCATTGAGTTATTGAGGTTCGTTGCTCAGAGATAGTATATGTATCAAGCTGCAATATCATTGTTCTTGATATCACGTTCTAAATAGTTGAGAGTTTTTGCTTGTGGTTTGGAAATTATGTAAGGCTACATACGAAGCACAATATATTTTAGTATCAGAGTTTGTGTTCCGAAGGATAGAAAGTTAGAAGTGATAGAGTGCACACTGCGTTAGTTTGTTAATTGTGCAAGCGTTTCTGGTGGATGCGCTAGAGAAATGAAACATGCGTTAATTGGAGGAAGCTTGTGAAGTTAATTTGGGACAAGTTGAGTTCATGATAGAAAACACATAGTTTGTTCTTACTCCTGGTGTAACACATTTGATTTAGGACCAAGCCGACTACACCTTTTATGATTTTTTGAATTAAGCGTTCATCTTCGGTTGACATTGTGGATTGCAGATAATGTAAAAGTGGTTCCAAGCTGACATGAAGATGTTTATGATGTAATGGAATGTATATATGTTGCTGATTAGTTTTCATTCCAAAGGAATATAGCGTGTTGATGTCTTGAATGAATATACCTTGTAAAGTGTGTGAGCGAATATGCAATATCTTGTCCACATTGTGATTGTGTTGTGAAAGCAGTGAAACAAATCTAATCTATTAGATGTTGTAGATCGAGTTGGGAAGGTTTGCATGGCAATTCTTTTGTTATTCCCATATATTTATTGCAATTGAGATTGGAGCCTCTTGATTTGAGTTGTTCCTCAAAAGTTGAGTTGTAGCTCTATTAAAGGGGATTCGTGTCTCCTATAGGTTGGTGCATGCAAAGTATTGCAAGTTAATATTTATTATTGTGAGTCTAGATTTGGGCAGGAGATCCGAGTAGCTATTCTCATCATGGTTTTTCCCTTCTGGGTTTACATGTAAATCTTGTGTTCTCATGTGTGGAAGTGCTCTTGTCTTACATACTTCTTTTGATGTTATTTTAAGGTGCAGAAATGTTATTGATGTTGTAATACTCTTTGAAGTTAAAAATATGTGCTCCATGGAGACGTGACCATAAGGACGGTACTCTCGTACTTGTGTACTAGGGACAGTTTTTTCCCGTACCCCACCCATTTCTCTTTCACAACGAAAAAAATGAAACTTACGGGATGTGCCTAGGTTGTAGGGGATGACTAGGGGATGCCTAGGTGTCCCTTGACTGTCCTGGGGACGTTAGGTTGTCCCCTATGGCCCATGCTTTTTTTTTGGAGGCCAAAATTAAAAAAAAAACACATTTTTTTATTGCTAAAAAGTGCTGGCCAGCCCCACAAAGACCCCCAAACAACATTAAAAATTAGAAAACCTAATCTAAGTTTAAAACAACCAAAAAGAAGAAAAAGACATTCATTTTAACATTTGCAAAGAAGGAGAAGAGCAGCAAGAGAAGGAGGAGTAGCTGGTCAAGGAGTGAACAGCAGTTGAAAGAGGAGGTTAGGGTGTAAAATCTATTTCTCTAGAGGTGAGTTTTTCATTTTTCATTTGTTTTATGCTTTTTCAAGTTTTTGAACACGTAGGAAGGGCATTGTGGGTTTTTTTTTCTAATTTTTGAACTTGCAGCTGTTTTTGACATTCTTATAAAAATAAAATCATGAGCAGCAGTGAGAGTAGTGATTGTGAGAAAGATGAAGTTCAAATGGAAGAAAGAACTCAAAGAACTAGACCTAGAAGTATGGCAACCATCAGGGAGGGGGGGGGGGGTCTTCAGAGAGTGTGAGTGTAATAGGGACAGCAAGCTCAAACCTATTTGAATGTGCTTCCCAAATGTTAATGTTTTGTAGCTTCGGTCAGATTATTCTAACTGATGAAATCAAATACTTAATTGGCCTATCGGCCTTAAACATTTGACATCTATCCTCCACAAGACATAATCGGATTATTTGCTTTATGTGCTTATTAAGATTACTTGATATTGATATAAATTGATCATTGTGAACAGCAGTTCATATTGAAAGTAAATCAATATTCTTAGAGATTGATAATATAGTAAATAAGAATTGGAGATTATATTCTAAGATTAAAATTTCAAATACCCTATATTCAAATCTGATAAATTTTCAACATGGTATCAGAGCCTGTCTAAGGAAGATCCAATCAGATTTGAATCAAAAGGCTGTCAAATTTATCATTTGAATTTTTAGAAAAACATATTCATTCTGCAAATGGCCAATGGTGTTAGGTTCGAGGATCCTCTTGAAGGAGCCTCTAACTTTGTCTCATGGAAATTCAGAATTATGCTCACATTAAGAGAGCAAGAGTTAGAAGCATTTGTAGAAAAAGAAATAACTATACCAAATGAAGAAGACTAGAAAAGACAATGGATAAAGAACAACAATAAGGCCATGAAGCTATTAGTGGATGCAGGTAAGGATCACATAGTACCTATAATCTCCAAGTTGGATACATCATTCAAAATGTTCTCAACATTAGAAAGCATGTATGAGATAAACAATATGAGCAGGGTTCTATCACTCAAACAAAAACTTCATCATGTGAGGATGAACAGAGGAGAAACAATTTCATCATACTTCATGAGGATCATAGAATTAAGGGACCAACTCTC
The DNA here is from genome assembly GCF_030272615.1 of Cryptomeria japonica. Lineage (NCBI taxonomy): Eukaryota > Viridiplantae > Streptophyta > Pinopsida > Cupressales > Cupressaceae > Cryptomeria > Cryptomeria japonica. The sequence continues at coordinate 599,965,281 of NC_081408.1, read as the reverse complement.
CACTATTGGTCACTTAATTGAAAGTAAGGAGCTAACTATGTTGGCATTGAATGGATTACCAACTTCATGGGAAAGATTTATACAAGGAATTAGTGCTCGTTCAAAACTCCCTAATTTTGATCGGTTGAAGATAGACTGCATTCAAGAGGAATCCAAGCTAATCACAAGGGGGGATGGTCAAAGCTCTACAAACGAAGACATTCATGTGCTAAACTCTCATTCTCACAAGAAGGGGAAGAAAGGGAACTTCAAGAGGAAGAAGGACAAAGATGCAAGAGGCAAATACTCATCCAAGAGAAAGAGGGATATGACCAAGGTGCAATGCTTTAGATATGACCAGTATGAGCATTTTGCCATAAAATGCCCAGACATGTCAAGATCTCAAGCTACTATTGCAGAAGTTGGTAAGACAAGGTTAGAAAATGATTCGGAGAAACTTGTGTTCTACTCAACCCTATCAAGCCAAGTATCAACCAGTCCTAATACCTGGGTGATTGATAGTGGAGCATCACGTCACATTACAGGATTCAAAGAACATCTTGATAGTCTAATAGAAGGCTCACACTATTGGAGTGAGACATGGGTGCCTCTACAAACTTTGCATTTCTCCTTCTCAATCCCTAATACATGAGTCAACGAGTACATGTGAAATTTGGCACAGAAGATTAGGACATCTCCATTTTCGAGCTCTTCCTTCAATTGAAAAAATGGTAATAGTTCTACCTAAGATTAAGCAAAATCATGAAGGAACATGCAAAGGATGTGCCTTAGGGAAACTCATGAAAGGCACTTTTCACACTAGTGAGAGCAAATCTAAATATGTACTAGAAATTATTGAATCTGATTTATGTGGACCCATGTCTGTAACCTCTATAGGAGGATTTTTGTATTATGTTATCATTGGAGATGATTTCTCTAGGAAGACATGGATATATTTTTTAAAATGTAAATAGTCAGAATAAATCCTTATGAGGTTTAAGGAATTTAAGGCTCTAGTAGAAAATATATCGGGAAAGAGACTTAAAATACTAAGAACAGAGAATGGGGGGAATATACTTGAGATAACTTTAAGTTTTTTTGTATCAATGCTGGGATTAAGAGGGAATACAAAGTTCCTTATAACCCTCAACAAAATGGGGTGGCAGAGAGGAAGAATAGAACTATTGTTGAAGCTGCTAGGGCTATGATGTATGACCAGAACTTAGAAACATCATTTTGTGCTGAAGCCTGTAGTACTGCTGTATATATACAGAATAGATGTCCTCACTCCCTCCTAGATGACAAAACCCCTGAAGAAGCATTCACTGGAGTTAAACTTGACATAAGTCACCTAAGAATCTTTAGATGTACAGTCTATATTCATATACCCAAAGAGAAAAGATCCAAATTAGAACCCTCAGGCAAAAAGAGCATATTTATAGGATATAGTGAAACATCTAAAGCCAACAAAATCTACATATCTGGACAAAGACTAATTGAATTAAGTAGAGATGTCATATTTGAGGAAGACATTGCTTTCAGAAAATCCAAAAGCACTCATGAGATAGAAGACCTAGAATCTCCTCTAAATATGGAAGAGGATCATGCTCCTGAGATTCAGAGGGAGACTCATGAAGTAATAGAAAATGAAGGTCGAAATGAATTCATGGACCCTGCCAATGAACCTAGAGACACTAATGTGAATCAGAAGAGGCCACTTTGGGCAAAAAAAATGATTCAAGAGGCATAAAGACTATGCAGCACCACAAGGGACCTTCAGGGAAAGCAAAAGACCTCACAGGTTCTCCAACTACGTTGCCCTGATGAGTGAGATCATCAAATCAGAGCCTTGTAGTGTCAAGGAGGCCATTAAAATTCAAGTGTGGAAGGATGCTATGACAAAAGAGTATCAGTTCATCATTAAGAATGATGTTTGGGACATTGTGCCCCGACCAAAAGATAAGTCAGTAGTGTCTTCAAAATGTCTCTTCAAAATCAAGCATGCTGTAGATGGTAGTATTGAGAAATACAAAGCACGATTTGTAGCCAAAGGTTTCTCTAAGAAGGAAGGGATTGACTATGAAGAGACTTTTGCCCCAGTTGCCAAATATACTTCTGTTAGAGCTGTCATTGCCATTGCTGCATCTAAAGGATGGAAGATTCACTAGAGGGATGTGAAGACAACCTTCGTGAATGAGGTAATAGAAGAAGAGGTATACTTAGAACAACCTGAAAGGTTTGTCATACATGGAAATGGTTGACATGTATGCAAATTGAAGAAAGCCTTATATGGGCTCAAACAGGCTCCTTGAGCTTGGTATGAAAGGATAGATAAATATCTTTTGGGCTTAAACTTCTCCAAGAATGATGCAGATCCGAACTTGTACTTCAAGGTAATTAATGGTGAAATGTTAATTCTCATTTTATATGTTGATGACTTACTGGTTACAGGAGAAGATCATCTAATTACCAAATGTGAACAAGATCTTGCATCAGAGTTTGATATGAAGGACTTCGGTCCTTTACATTATTTCCTCGGTTTAGAAGTTTGGCAACGGACATATAGCATTGTCCTAAATCAAGGTAAGTACACTATTGACATTTTGAAAAGGTTTGGAATGATGGAGTGTAAGCCCATGTATACCCCTATGGAAACAAACTTGCACAAGCTAAAGGAAGCAGCAGCAAAATCAGAATTTGCATATCCCACTTTATACAGCGTGATAATTGGGTCCTTGATGTATTTGGTTAACACCAAGCCAGACATTTGTTATCCAGTAAATGCACTTAGTCAATTCATGTGTGAACCAAAGCAGATACATCTGGTTGCAGCTAAGCATATTTTGAGATACCTGCGTGGTACCATTGGGTATGGTCTCAAATACACTAATGTTGACCTAGATCTTCATGGATACACTGATTCAGATTGGGCTGGAAGTGTGGTAGATAGAAAGAGCACATTAGGGTGCTGCTTCAGCTTAGGATCAACTATGATTTTCTGGATTAGTAGGAAATAATCCTCAGTAGCACAGAGTTCTACAAAAGCTGAATATATTGCAGCCTCCATGGGAGCAAGGGAAGCAGTATGGCTAAGAAAACTCCTTGTGGGATTGTTTGATCAATCTTTGGATCCTACTATCATCCATTGTCAATCCAGTTTTCCATGACAGGTCGAAGCATATTGAGATTCCTTATCACTATGTTAGAGACATGGTTGAAAGGAATGTGATTCCGTTGAAGTATGTCAGTATAGGCGAACGGACTGCAGACATTCTCACCAAACCTCTATCCAAGACAAAGGTTGAGCACTTTCGGGATAAACTTGGTATGGTTGAAAATGTAAGTTAATTTGAGATTGAATCTAAATTATTTAATTATGTTGTACTAATACTATGAAAGATGTTTAATGTGTAAACTCTTTTGGTCATGTGTGTGACTCCATGACTGCATGGGCTCTGTGAACATTCTTGAAAGGTGACGACTTTTCAATGATGAACACTTGTATTTGGTTGATATTGTAAAGTGACGGCTTTGCAATAGTTGACATCACTATCATGATGGATATCATGGAACTTGATATCTATGGACATGTCATGATAGTTAGCATCTCTGTAGACATTATGGTGGATATCATTAGACTTGATATCAATGGATAACCATAATAGTTGAGATAATCATGGTGGATATTATGTGACGTAATATCCATGGACATGCCATGATTTAATATCCCTATGGTAGGTATCATGTGACGTGATGCCAATGCACACATCATAGTTTATGGATATATATGAGAGTCATGGCAAATATCATGTGACTTGATATTTATGGACATGCCATATCTCTCAGATATCACGGTGAGGTGATATCATTTATTAATGGATCTATTGTGTTCTGCGATAGAATTAATCCTCCCTAGCTAAGAGGGAGTGTTAATGTTTTGTAGCTTCGGTCAGATTATTCTAACTGATGAAATCAAATACTTATGTGGCCTATTGGCCTTAAGCATATGACATCTATCCTCCACAAGACATAATCGGATTATTTGCTTTATGTGCCTATTAAGATTACTTGCTTTAATTGTTAATCTATGAAACGTGATTATGAATTAATCATATGTATGTATTTAATAATGTATATTTATATATTATTAAATACATACACATAATTAAATTGATTATATTAATTATACTTTAATCATGTGTAAATCGATATTGAGTATCAATCAGATTATATATTTAAAGTAAATCATAATTGATAAAGTGTATCATTGATAAAGCAAATCAAAATTGATAATAATTATCGATTAACCAATATATATTGCTATTGTGAATCGGCGTATTGAGTGACAGCCGAAACTATGAGACATGCTTACGTAGAGACATGTCTCTATGTGGACATGCTCCATGTAGAGGCATGCCTCTACGTAAGCATGCCTCCTCTTTATATATATAGAGGTGGTCGATTGGTACTTGTGGACATACAAAAAACATCAAGTGTTGATACAAGCATCTACAACCACTTTCACTACAGCGATATACATACTGGTAATTCGATAAGCATTATATTGATTACTTCGATCTTCTAAACAGCACATACAAAGAGATCGATATTGATATAAATCGATCATTGTGGACAGCAGTTCATATTGAAAGTAAATCAATATTCTTAGAGATTGATAATATAGTAAATAAGAATTGGAGATTATATTCTTAGATTAAAATTTCAAATACCCTATATTCAAATCTGATAAATCTTCAACACCAGATCCTCAAAACCTATGCAAAAGGCCCATTCAACCCCAAAAAATCTCTATTACCAATTTGCTACAAGAGTTGATAAAGACAAGAAAAAAAATTCAGGAGGGGTATTGTTAGGAATATTGCATCATAAGATGCATAAAATAATAGTTTGGTAGGTTTGTTTTTGTTTGTTGAATAGGTTATTGTATTAGTGTTATGAATATATTGAGTTGTTAAAACAACTCAATATATTTAGGTAAATTTGTTTTTAGAGATTCCTATAATTTAGGAGATTAAACTCCTATATATATGTAATGTATATGAGTGGAATAATATAGAGTGAAGCATGTATTATTTTATGTTGAATCCTTTTCAGCTTCATTGATCTTTGCCCATATTTCTATCATGGTATCAGAGAGGGCTTATTTTCTATGCCTATCATTTTGTGATGAGAATACCATTATGTTTTTAGACCAGTGATCAAATCCATGAGCTCGGTTTAATGGAGTTACACAAATCTTTTTCTGGCCGATCTTTTTTGCTGAACATCCGATTCATTGAAGGTTGCAAAAAATTTGTGAGGAGTCTGCGAAGGATTTAGAATCACTTTTCCAACAATTTATTGTGCTCGTGACCTTACATTTTGCCCATCTAGTCTTCTACGTTTTAAGGAATCACGTTTGGAATTATCTTATGCACAATTATTCGTGTGTGTGCGGGGTGCATGGTAAATGCCATGTGAAGATCATATAGAAGCCAAGGACAGACGAACTTGGCATTTGTAGAGCAGTCGGACCAGGCAGACTTGACATTGATCTGCGTGTCAAAAGAATCTTGATTAGAGTCTTTTATGCAGATCGTGGTGAAGAGTTTTTGTTTGACCAACGCACTAGGTTTTGCTCAACTGACCTTCGATTCCACATTTGGATTGCTTTGGTATTGATTGTCTTTCCTTGTATCTGCATTTTGTGAGGCCTGTGCTATGAAGAGCAAGCTTGTGTGAGAGGGAACTTTGTTTCCGTGATTGCAACATTTATGTGATGTGGGCCATATATTTCCCTTGACACGACATTTGCAATTTGCAGAGGCCATATTCATTCCTTTGGATGGTCAGGGATTTCATGTTGGGTGGCCAGGGATTTCATGTTGGGTGGCTATATTCTCTTTGAGCCTGCTTTTTCATTATGTGTGATATCAATTCAAGGTGGCATTTACATTTGTATTGGTAGTTTCAACGCATCTTCCCCTCTCGTGGTGCTTCCCATTTGCTGGTCAACTTGCTTATATCCAATGCGTTGACTTGTGCATTTTTTTTCATTGGTGCAACCTTTCTTATTTGTTTGGTCTACAATATCGCAACTGATCTGATTTGTTTTGGCCAGTGGTTTTGGGCATCTCATCTTTTGGTGGATGAGTATCCTCGACAATCTTTTATGAAAGGCCAATCTGTGCACAATATTGGTTGCCATGATGTCGCGGTCTGGGGAGGTCTACTTTGGCACTGATTGAATGATGAAGGGTGTTTGAGTTGAGCTACTCGAGAGCAATTTGTTTGTCGCTGCTGGAACTCGAACCCCCAACCACGCCCTCCTCTGAACCTGTTGAGGATCCTTGCAAGCCTGCTAAATTTGTATTTCCCATGAGCAAAGTGGATGTAGTGGCATCTACAAAGAATGATGTAATGAAGAAGTTGAAGGTTTTTGTGTATTTGCAAGTGGGAGTTGGGTCAATATAATTAAATTAAGTTATTAGGAAGTTTACATTTTATTGTCTAGTTTAATGTTTCAATAACGTGTCAAGGTTAAGTTACCTTATTTTATTTAGAATAGCGTTTATTTTATGGAGCAATAATTGTAATTTCAAAATATAAAATTGTAGTAAAAATAAGAAAACAAAAGTGTCAATTGTATTTGGAGTGCATGATCGGTGGTACTTGACACTCCGTGGTTTGTAGAAGAAAAGTTAATATCAAGGGGGGACTGTCTCAAATTGGGCAATTATTGCTTGTATGCGATGCCCATCTTGTGCGAGGGAGAATATGTTCTTTGCTAACAATTGATAGTATGAGCCTCAAAAGACAAATTTGCTAATTAGTAATTTTATTGGAGGATGGAGGCACATGAGGCTAGAGGACATTCAACAATCTCTTGTGATGTGAGTCACTAGGGAGGAGGTCACAAAATTGTTTTAGTGACAAAACAACTTGTGCCAAAACAACTAAAGCCATGATTGGTTTCTAGGTGGTAGCAACAAGTGTCTCATATCATTTGTGATCAGAGTGGCAATGATCTACAATGGTGGCTGCATACATGACAATGAGGGCTTGGTATTCAAGCTTTTGACGTAAGTGATTGGATGTGTTTGTCCCTAATCACTATTTTTGGTTGGTTGTGAGTGGATGTGTTTTTCCCCATTCTCAAGTTGATGTAAATGATTGGATGTTTGTCCCCAATCACAAGAGTTGGTGATTACGATTTGATGTATGTGCCCCCAATCGTAATTGTTGTGAGTAGATGTGTGTGTCCCTATCCTAATTTGATGTGAGACCTTGGATAGATGTGTTAGTCCCTATCCTTGGTTCCATGGGTAGACTGTAGAAGTGTTTGTCCCTATCCTTGGATAAAGGTATACTGAACATTGTGAGGCTAGTTCCACTATTGCTTCTCATGAGTAGATGTGTATACCCCTACTTATACCTTATGATGAACTACTAAAAGTGGTCATTAAGTATTATTGGTCGACTATCCCCGTTTAAAGAATGATGCAATATGGGGTGGTGTTAGGAATATTGCATCATAAGATGCACAAAATAATAGTTTGGTGGGTTTGTTATTGTTTGTTGAATAGGTTATTGTATTAGTGGTACAAATATATTGAGTTAAAACTTAAAACAACTCAATATATTTAGGTAATTTGTTCTGGGAGTTTCCTATAATTTAGGAGATTAAACTCCTATATATATGTAATGTATTTGAGTGGAATAATATAGAGTGAAGCACGTATTATTTTATGTTGAATCATTTTCAGCTTCATTGATCTTTGCCCATATTTCTGTCAAGTAGTGGAGTATGGGGGTGCCATTTGTGCCATAAACAATATAGGGGCAGCTATACTTGAGTCTATTGCCATCTTTTGTAGATAGGTCATGAAGGGGTGAAAGGTAGCAAAAAAATAACTTAAGCTGAGAAAATTGAGGCAACTCGATTATTTAATTTTTTTAGGTTACAATAACCGTAATGAAGGCAATTACAAAAGACTACATCGACAAGTGTAATAGGAGTTACTACATTATTTAATGTTTATTCTAATTTATTGGTAATATCCAAATAGTTTGGATAGACTCGTAGTAGCCATTACCAACTTGTTTTAATCAAGATTAGTGTTGCTGCTCAAGGGTACATCAAGTTACAATACACAAGTATATTATATTCCCCCCTTTCATTTATATTCTATAGATGCAAGCTTTTTGCATTTATTGTACACACTCAATGAATGGGATAGCAATTAGTTTTCTTATTCAAACCTTTGTTGTTTGTTGCATTTAGGTTCTTATAAAGTCTCAAGGCATTTTTGGTTTTGGGTAGCTTGCTTAGGCAATTCCTACATAGGTTAACTTGAACTAATTGGCATTGGCATTAAAACCTTAGAAATCTCCTACAATATGTGTCATTTGAAAGTGGCATTTATCAAAAGGAATAGATCCAGACACCTTTTTCAAGATAAAGAAAGTCAATTTGATGTAATAAAATGACATCTTGTAAATTTATTTCAAAAGCATTGGCAGTTAACGACAAATATTGAGGTGTATCGTTTGAAAGGATGCAAATGAGAAATTTACAATGGACTATCCTAATTTCTCGAAGGGTCATTTGTATAGGTCCTATCAACCTAGATCATTCTCTTAATGGAGCATCAAATTCTATATTGGAACTTTTGTGTTAATTCATGAGGATGATGTCTTGTTGTTTGTTTGAGACTTTGATGCATATTGGAGTCTTGGTCTCCATCGCCTTCTTTTTTAGGCTATTTTGGAAGCGCTTATTTGTCTAGTGTACTTAAATTTGTAGGGTTGTTCTATATTATGTGGCTATGTATATGCTCAGTTTAGAGTTTACACCCTCCTTGTTATACTCATTTGCTTCCAAGTAGTTGTGTTTGTTACCTTTTCTTGGTTCTTGAGGCTATTTTTAAAACCCTCAAGTTGCTAGAGCAACTTAAAGTACTCTTTGGTTTCATTGATCTCCCTTATTTTTTGTGGATCTGAGCATAATTTCTATTGGAAATCAGAATTTTTACATTTTATTTTCTCATCAATTTCTTTATTGATGAGTAGGAATCATAGGACAAAGCCTAGATTGGATCTACAGTATCTACTAAACAGGGAACATTTGTTTTGCAATGCATTTTATTAGTTTTGTGATCAAGCAGTCTGCTGATTTATAATGATTGCTATAACCAAGAAAGATTCATTTCATAAATTTGTTATCTCTCTTATATCTTCCCTCCTATGTTTCGCATGTCTATGCTGCACTTTTATAGGCTTTAATTGATCTATAATAAACCTGGCTATTCCAATGTACAGTCGACAAACACAAATGTATGATTGCTGCCCTCCAGAAATTATGAAAGAAGTCTATGTTCCATGAAGTAGGTCAGCCATTTCTCATCAACTTATGGAGCAAAATTCCATCACTGTGGGCTGGAATACCAATGCCATTATACTCATTGAAATCACAACTCCCTAGTACTTGCACACAACCATTTGAAGGAAACAAAGAAGAATGCTCGCAAGATTTGGTTCTATCTCTGGAAAATGGACATACGTTATACTAGAGTGGACTATATGATCCTTGAGCCAACCGACACTTATGCATCATTGTATAATCAGTGTGCGAGCTGAAAGAAAAATGATGAGCACTCTGTACGATGTAGTTGAGGTGAAATTCACCCACAGACGCCAAAGGAAGCCCTGAATAGTCACCGGGATTCCATGTTTCACCATCCTCATCACACGAATTAGGAAGTGGCTCACTCCTCCAATCATGAAGGACAGATTTGGTATTGGCTCTGCAAGCCCTCTTTGCAAACTTGATGGCTTAAGTCCCAATCTGAGAGCAAATGGAGGAAATCTGATTTCATTTCCTCTAGAGCATGTTTGATAGTTTGCAGACTTGACATAGAAGCCCCAAGTACTATCCCTTTCTGCCTTTCTTCTATTTGCATTGACCGTAGGAGGTATTCAACAAACTTTTGTGTGGCATCAAATTGAGTTAAGGAGTTAAGGTTTGGACAGCCTTATCTTCTGTAACTTTTAGCTGTTCCTTAAGTTCTCGTGACTCACTAAGCTTTGGATTACAATTAGCTCCAACCAAATTTTTTCCTGATTTGCTAACAAATGTAGGAGACATGCTCCCACAAGATGAAGCCCTGCAATCCTCATGTAAATATGATGGAACAATGTGACAATTCAACATTGCTAGCCTCACAAGTAGTACCAATGGCAATCTTTATATCGCCAATATAGAGACTTGTGTCCTTGTCGCTTGTGAATGATGATGATTGAACCAAGCCCAATTCTTCACAGAGCTCATCAATCTGAATTTCAGATTCTTGAAGGGCCATCTGAGTGCTCTTGAAAGAATCCTGAGTAACCATAAGCTCATCAAGCCCATCTACCTCCACTTCTTTCCTTTTCAGTGCATCGAAATAAATCTCACCAAGCATGAGAAGGTGATATCTATCAGAAAGTAACTGTAGGTACTTAGTCTTCATTATCATTAATGCTTCTCTAAGTGCCTGTGAATCTGAAAGGAAAAGTTCTCCAGCAAGGTCCATATGTATTCCTGAAGACCTCCAACAAAATTTTTCTATCAACTTATGGGTGTCATCAAAATGTTTAATGGCTGCAATAATCTAGTCTTCATTTACCTTCAACTGTCCTGTTAAATGATGGGACTCCCGAGACCTATCAACAACATCTAAATTCTGATTTATAATCAGCATCATGCAACACTAAATTAGATTTATTTCCGAGGTTAGTATCAACACTGTCAATGCTATTAATGCCATCCTCCATGCCCAATTGTATAAAATAAGCTAGCACAGTACTTCGGTCAAAAGTAAATCCATCCCATATGTTGTTCGGTGCTAAACCATGAAGAGTTTCATACTGAGATTTGACTTCATTACCCACTGCAACGTTTTCCCCATGACTGAAAATTGTACCTTCCAATGAAGATTTCCCTTTGGATGTAGCTGCAATAGATGATCGATTTTCATATTCTCCGAGATCACTTGGACTGGCATAAGCATCAGCACTCACATAAGATGTGGAGTCATCATCATTGGCTGATTGGGAGACATCTTCATATGCACTAGTGTGATCAATCTTGTAGGATAGCTCGCTCTACCTCCAAGTTTCCTACCAAGAAACTCGTGCCATTCAGCTGGTGCCTATTTTCCATGATCTGATACACAAAATCAGAATGGTTGTGGCACGAATCCACCACACATAATTCATCTTTAACAATCAAATCTTGAGTGCCATCAAAAGAAGACTCTACAACACTATCATCCTCATCTGAAAAGGCTGCTATCTTATGATGATGCAAGGAAATATAACTGCTGTTGCAAAAATCAGAATTGTTGTCATACCTTTGTGTCATGTTATCAACATCTCTATGTGGCCGATCCATGTTTCCATTCTCTCCCTCTATGTGATCAGCACAAAGACTTAAGGGTGCAATATGTGATTCTTGTTCTCAACTTCTGTAGGACACCCACATAATGCAGATTTTTGCTTTCCCCATGATCACTTGTAGGCTGCAAATTACCAGCAAGTGATTCGTCTTTCTTCACTAACCTCTCTTCCAGGGTAACTCCTTGCCCCTCCTTCAACACTTCAGCCGTGTGTGGTTGAAGGTTCACTGTTTGCGATCAGAAATATACAATCCTTTTTATTTCCTTTAGGTTCCAATGTTTTATTTTTTTGACTCTCCCTCGTGCTTGGAATCTAACATTGTCTTGGATTCAAATGATTTATTTCGGACCTCTTCCTTACACTTGGATTTAAATATCGACTTGCCATACCCTTTGATGTTAGGATCATTCATCATTTTGGTAAGCTCAACTATCAATTCTGAAACTGATTCACCAGGAGTATTCATTTAAAAAAAAAAAATACTGAATCACAACTGAATGCTTAGGTTGGCAGGATGCTCTGTGCTCTGATACCACTGTAGTATCCCCCCTTGTTTTGAAGTTTTAATTTTTTGATTGAGGGATATTTTTTGACTTCTGATTGAATTGCTTTTTTTTTTTTTGATTTGATGTTTCCGGAATAAAAATATAATGCTAGACATAAACTGTGAATTGCAATTTAACTATTTGATTTTAAAACAACAAATTTCATAGTTAAACCCTTGCTTGCCAGAATTAAATTAATTAATTATAAACATACCTGAATTGCCTGGCAATAGATAATATATTATTTGCTGATAATATTTGTTGACCAGCTACAGCTTGCATTCCTTGGAATACACTCCCAAGTACACTCACAAATTTTATCCAAATTCTATTATGTATGATTTTATTATATCTTAACGTCTATAATTTATGTGCGTGCAATATAGAGAGATTGCAAAGGTTTTTGCTATTACTTGGTTTGTACATGGTCCTGCCTTTTATAACAGAGACATTGAATGCAAAGCCCTCCTCTTGCTTGTATGTAGGCAAATTTGCCATTGTTGCAAGCAGAATCTCTAAACTAGGGAACATTCTTTCCATGCGTTTGAAGAAGCCCTTTGTGACCTCTACATTGTCTTGAAATGAGTTATAGAACAATGTTGGATTGAGATGGTTTCCAATGGCATTGAAGGGGGAATGCATTTGTCAATCCCATCTGTCATCAATGATTTCCCATGGTGGATGTACCTCTCCCTATCATTGACCACCCAACTGCTGATGGTGTTGTTGGCCCCATATATCCTCATACAAATAATCCATGGGGGAATTTATTTCCATTGAGTAGTCTCTGGAAGCATAATATAAAAGTTCCAACTAACCCCATCATATCAGTACCAAATTCCTGCCGCCAACATATTGAGCTTGATTGTTGTGCAAACTGTCATTAAAAAAACAATGGCAAGGGTTATCGTTTTCAAGCACTACAATCTAAAACGAACAGTTTTCTAATCAGTTCATCTGAATTTGGAGGCGAATATTGTTCATGAGTTGGTACACCTCGTAATGTCCCATTCCTAAACTGAGATCAGTCCCTCCCGAGCATTATCCACTGAGATCATCCAAATTCGAGAAGTCTCCCATAGAGAAGAATTTGTAAATAAGATTCGAAAAGAGACCAAATAATCTTTACGATCAGTCAAAAAGAGGATAAGGAAGATAATCCCAGCCATTGGAAGGTCATAACGAGTCCAACGTATATACACTTCCACTTTCTCAAAAGATAAATAAATAACGCAGAGATATTATGCTTGATTCGATTGATTGATCAAGGTATATAACCGATACGTGAGGAGCGGTCTTAGGAGTATCAACGCTTCACACCATGAGTTTCTAATCAGGGAGAAGATATCTATTAAGGAAACATGGCGCCCATACAAGACTGTCATGATAGAAGATATTAATACCAGATCAACAATGTAAATGATTGGTGGGAACGTATACGTTTCAGGGAGGTCACTATCAAGAACTAAATATTGAATACAGTTGGTAGAATATCAACCAGGTATATACCAATCATGGTAATGAATATTAGCCATTGGTAGTAACCGCGTTTTCATGATCGTAAATGATCATCCACGATTAAGGCATGGACCGACAGTAATAAAGAAAGCAAGCTTGGGCAAATGACGACAATTTGATTGCATTAACTGATACATACAATAACCATTCACCCATCGATATCTGTTGAGATGACAACTATGACTAATGAATAATGCTTAAGATAACACCTGATTAATTAATTAACTGATTTACTAATGAAAACGGCCTGGTTAAAATACAAGTTAAGGAGCATAAACAATGATAAGGATCAGCGGCGATAGTTGTAATAAGGAGTCACGATCCCTTATGAAGAAACATGAATGGGAGAAGGCGTGACTTTCAAGATGCAATCCTTCAAGGATAATGGATACATAAGTCAATCAGATTGCTCATTCCAATCATCGGAGAATTAGTATCCATCCTTTATCTGCAGATTTGAAGAAGTTCGTGGGCAGGCCGAAGGCCAAATTATCGAGCACCAAAACCAAGGCATATAAGTGTTTGGTGGTCAAGATTAGTATCAACCAATTCAATATAGAATCTGTTCTAAAATAGGACGAAGGTAGTATAATTTACATCTAGTTTTGCCATACTGGTCGTCTGAGTCCCATAAATTATAAGCAGAATTTAATTGTTTCAGTAAGGGACATTACACACCTCCAGCATCCTCATATTATTAAGAGGTATGTCATGTCCTACAGGAGGAGAATCACGGCATCATGATCAGGGTCTCCACCAAATTAATCCATGAAGTCTAATAAACCAGATATTTATTCCATAATCCAGTTCTCCACTGCTTTGAAGTCCAACACCACCTACATCTCAGCAAGGGCCTTTCACAGCTGTTCATTTTGCCTCTCCATGGGTTGTATTTGCTGTTCATGGCCCTGTACAGTCTCAAGAGGGATCTGAACAATGGCCAGTAGCTGTTTGACAGAGTTTATTGCATCTGTCTGTCAGATTTTCTTTTTCCTCACCGTGTTTTACAGGCCCTATATGACCATGGCCACCTAGAACTTTCTGAGAAGAGGACTTAATATAATTGAAGTTCTTCTCTACCAAATCCACACTTGTTAGGAATATTATTGGTGGTAGAAGGATTAGTTTTGTTGCATTTTAATCTGATGTCCAATCAAATTCACATCATCATACATATGTTTCATCCTTCACAAGTGAATCTTGATTTATCTGATACTGTCCTGTGCCCCCATCCTTGGCTCACCAGGTTGTTCTTTGAGATTCTTAAATGGATAAAGTATCAATATGAGTGCTTCCTAATGTAATGGCAGCATGTACCACCTGACCAGTCTGACTTTCTGTTCAATGGATCTTAATAATGAAAGATTTAGAGCGTAGGAGAAGTTGGTTGAGGAATATAGCATGCCAAGGAAGTGGCTTCTCCATTCAGATTCATGATTCCACCAAATGCCTTCCTATCCTCTACTTGTATGTGGAAATTTCAAGGTTCAAAGGCTGTGGTAACTGGTTGGTGGAATGATTTTTTTATGACACCAACACATTTATCATGGAAGTTCTCCTTTGTTAGATATTGAGAGGAAATTTGAAACAAGACCAAGGTGGAGAAGACCTGTATTGGACTAATTGCCGAACATATGTATATGTGAAGATTGATTCTATGACACTCATTACAAACCAGTACATAAATAAAAGATAAGTGGGAGCTAAAAGCCTCACCTTGAAATTGAAAATAAGTATAGGTTGACCGGAACAAAGTTTCAGGACGAAAGTAGAATCTCCTTACGCATGTTCTTAGTCATGCTATAGAACTTTGTAAGTAATAAGATAGGGTGTTTAGTATATCAAAATTAAGGATTGGAGAAAATCATGGTAGGTATCTCTCTTTGCTTTCACTTGATCTTGCCCCATCCTAGATTTTTAAGCTACACTAAGCATCTTTATGTTGGTTTGTTTTGAAGTTTCTTCATATTATTTGCCCGAGAAAGGAAATCATTTAATTTAAAACTGTTTAGTGGCAATGGTTTTATCTTCTTTTGGTTTTTCAATTTTGTCTGCTGTGGGCTGTGTATATGGACATCTTAGGTTATTTGAATTACTTGCCTCTGGTACCATAATTATGAAATGCAATTTTGTCAAATGATAACTTGGTTAGCTTCTGTTTTAAAATGCATCAAATAACATAAACTGAAGTAGTAGATGCAAACCAATGAAAATATTATATGGCTGCCTACCCATGGTAAAAGCATGAAACATTTATTTGGAACTATGCATCTTAACCATACTGGGTCTTCAAATTTATGAATAGAAACATGCTGACATGATACATTTTCATTTAGTTTTGAAGCTGAAATTCATAATTTATCACCACATCCTTCAGTTAACCTTTTAATTTGCAACTAATTCTATGGATTTACACCTCAGGAACATCACTAAAACAAATGAAAACACTTGTGTACTAGATCCTTGGTAGTGTAATTCTAATTTTTTGTGAAGAGTTATTCATCAATTTGTTTAAATAAATGTGACTGTATCACGTTTGATATCATTTTAAATTTTTGTTCAGAATCTCTGGAAACTTGAAAAAATTACGAACACTCAAATTTTTAGAATATACATTTTTTGTCTGCTTGCAGGTATTCAATCTGAAATATGTTCTTAATATTTTGTTTTCACCCAAAGATATAATACTAGAGTGGACATCTCTATGTTACATTTCTTTGAATTTTCTACACCAAAGATTTGCCTGGCTAAGGAAATTTCTTTATTTTAGACTGTTGAATGGCAATGATTCTATCTTATTTTAGTCTGTGAATGTCATGAATAATAAAGTCTGGTTATTTATTTGTTTGAGACCCTTGATTTCCAATTACCTTAGATTAACATACGTTGATTCAAAGGCTTTTTATAACTCTAATGTACTTCATGTCATTCCTTAGCTGCAATAAGTTGATCAATGGCTTTGGTGTGGATGCTACAGTTATCTGAAGGATGTAAAGCATGCATAGTAAAGCTATAACTATTACTTTACCTTTACAGGAGTGAAATTGAATCTCTTGATGCCCTTGCCAAGATGAATGCTACAGAGGAAGCTTTAAAATCCAAACAGAATGAAAAGGTTTGTTCTGGGCTTGACATCAATTTGATTATCATATTCTATAGGATGGATGGATCATCTGCCATTCTGATTAAGAGATCTGTGAATATAATGAAGAATGGTGTTCTGTATCATGACCTAGTAATATATACATTGCTTTTAACCGCAGAATAAACCTTCATTTGAGCTTTCAGGGAAGCTTGCTGCAGAAACCAACAAAGTAAGGGGTAAGGAATACAGTTTTATTTAATAAAGTTCAGATGCCCTATACTACATACACAGGAAAAACCAAGCTTGTAGAAAAAATGCCTTTACACTGAAGTTGGATAAACCTAAAAAATTGCATGCCTTCAAATTTTTTCTACAACATAAAATCGTTGTATCATAACCAGACACATTTATACTATAAATGCATCATCAGGACATATTGTAATAGTTAGTGATTGTTCTTCCATCTTTGTGGTGATTAGTTATCATATTGAAATTACATTTGAAAGCTTACAATGCTTTTGGTTAAAATTAAAACAACTGTATTGTTAAGTTAATTAATGTGTTAACTGGGGCATTAATGCAGTGTATAGATTTGTTTATTTTTCATTGACTTTGAGACCTACTGTGTTGTAAAGAATTAATGTGTGTGTTGTAGGCATAACATTGTTATTCAATGAGCCACCCGATGCTCGAAAACCAAATCTCAGGTGGCGTCTCTATGTATTCAAGGGTGGGGAGGCTTTAAATGGTAATTACACTGCTTATAAAAATTTGTTCTAGTTTGTCTCTCTACAATTCTTGTCCTGTTTTCTCTTGACCTTATTTTAATTGTTTCAAAACTTGTTTCTATTCAAGTGGGTCTTTTATGGGGGCAGAAGTTTGTATATTATATCATAAAACTGACTGGACTAATGCTCATCTAGAATTTATAACATTTTGTACAATTTTATAATTTTCTATAATAATTTTCGATTTGGTACTTTTCAGTTTTTATTTGTGCATGTTCTTTGCATGGGGATATATGTTCATTTTCTAAAATGAGTATTGGTTCAAATATTGCGCATTATAGGAGATTCAGTCCTTCATAGCAATTGCTTTAGGAAATGATTGTGGCTTTAGTTTCTGCTTTTAACTTCTATTATAGGGTTATGTAGCTCACTTGTATAATGAAACAAATTAATTGAATTAAACTGGATATTATAGCTTTTAATCACATTCCATTAGATATTAGTTATTGTGTAATGCATGTTCTTTGCCTGGGGATGTATGTTCATTTTCTAAAATGAGTATTCATTTAAATATTGATCAACTACTGCATATTATAGGAGATTCAGTGTATCATAGAAATTGTTTTAGGAAATGATTGTGGCTTTTGTTTCTGCTTTTAACTTTATTGTATGGGTTTGTAGCTCACTTGTAAAGAATGAAACAAGTTAGTTGAATTAAACTGGATAGTATAGCGTTTAATCACATTACACTAGATATGACCGAAGTATTAACTAAAATAAGATTTTTTTACAGTAGAGCTGATTAGTGGTTCAAAACTAGATTAATACAAATAGTCGACACTTTCTTTCGTGTTATACAGTTTTGGGAATGATCTAACTCTACGTCATCAACTATACCTTTCACCACACTCTCCTTGTTCTGGCACTAAAAGGAGATACAATTATAAATCAATATGAGACTGATTAGTTTGAAAAGGTGTCAAGAATGAGTCACCTTATTGATGGCATAATACTTGGGGGCCTGGGGCTCAGTACTGCATTCTGTAGCAGTCAGCGTACAATGTCTATTGTTATGTTTCATATTATTGGTCATACGACAATGTATTAATTGTTCGTATTAAGTTGTTTGTCACTCTTGGGTAGTTATAAGCATAGGTTGGTTGACGGTTGTGTTCCTCTTATCAACCACCGGGTTCTTTAAATACATTGTGTATCATCAAGGAAGGTAGTATGTAGTTGGATCAACTGTAATCCTTGGCCGACCATCTCTGGTCTTCTTCTTTGTAATAATTTCATGTGCGAAAAAAGATATATTTTAATCCTGTATGTGGTATGCATGCATTGTCATCTTTATTGTTACTTCCTGTATTTAATTTATCAGATATAGCAGTAAACATCTGCGTTCTCCGATTTTCTTTATATAACCATGATTTGGTAGTGATATCAATAATGTGACCCATATCATTGTAATCTTTATGTAACAGGCTAGTCTTAACCATAAAGCGAAATACAACAATGCAACATTTTAAACAACTTTGCAACTTTCCAAAAATAAATGTAAGATGACAAAAGATACATAGTGCTATTTTTAGAAAGACCAGATTTTTTTTTTGAAATGAAATAAAAGTACAGAAGGAAATAATGCAGGAAACAACTTGTAACATAAAACTCAAGGAAGAATTAAAATAAAATCTACTTTACCAGATAACTGTATCTCGGATTGTGTCCTGAGTTGTTTTACAGATGCTTCGAAAGAAGGGAAAATATCATCAGGGTGATTTTCCGCCCAACCTTGGACCATATCAGTCCCCCTGTGTCAATCCATAAGGAAGAACCCGACCCTTCGCAGAGAAATGAAAAGAGAGTTCCAATGCCACCCGAGCCCTGGTGATGTCCCTACACAAACTCCTAATCAATCATACACCAAGGTAAATCCTACTAGTATGATTCCTGATTGGGTGTGCATCTGGGTACATGTCTGACTGAAACTTATTCACAATGGTTTCACCTTGGCCAAGGTTTTAGTTGGGGTGTGTCACGAATTTTGTCATGAAGTCGGATACACCCTGCTCGGCATAGTCCATGTCATTTTCAATTATCATCAGTCTCCTGTGCTACTGCACTCTGACCGTGATAAATAGACAAAATTATTGTTGGTTTAGGTGACTCATTCAACTGGTAAAGTCTACTTGCCTGCCTGCAAGTAGACTGCATAGTGAGTTTTCTGGAAGATAGGAATGGTCAGCTGAAAGTTTGAAACACTCATTATTCATTAATGTATGTTGTTCAGTTTTTATTTTACAAGCGCAGCGATCTGCTGATTCAAAGTTACATAATTATTTATTTCAATTTCCACATAACATATGATGGTTGCCTTTGGTCTAATTACAGCCGTGAATGTATAAACAGATGTATGTTTTCAGTCTCAAACTTCATGAGAAGCCATTTAATATAGCAACATTATTTTCTCTGTTTCTTCCAATCATTGAAAGAGTATTCCAACCATTTTTCTAGTTCTTGGAGTCTACCCGGTAATGTAACTTGCATTAGGTATACATACTACTACTCCTATACAACTGAAAATGAATAAGAGTACTAGTATCATACAACAGAGAAAAAGAAACAAAATAATTTTTTAAGGCTATTTCTTTTGGCTTGATAAGGAACAAGCTAAGTTGCTGGACCTGTTAGGGCTTTGGGTACACTGGTATGGCGATTCCCCCTACCAGGTATGGTTATATATATATATGAAGTACACTTATATTGAGTATTACTGGGCACGACAATGAACTGAAGAATTCAACTTGTTGATGTATAAATTCAAGCAAAATAATTTATGTTCCACGGAGTCTTAGGATGAGGGGATCGGTGGTCATGCCATTTTCACAATTTTATTGCTATGTTTTCTGAAACATCAAGTCCTTGTTGTTTCTATTTAGATCTTCATTCCTCAGAAAACTAACAATGAAGTTGAACAATCTAACCTGGCTTAATGACGAGGACTATGCAGTTTTTAATCAATAAGTGAATAAAGATCACTTTAGGCCAAATTAGGGTTGGCAAATGCTTTTTTTATTTTTTTTTAAATTGCAAAAAATCAAGTTATATTTTTTTCTTTTTTGATTTCCACTTGGATACACCTGGGTCTTCCTGGGTATGGCACAGGTTTTCCCAGGGTATGCTTTGGGTGTCCTGTGGGTCCTTCCAGGTCGACCCAGCCCAAAGCCAGGACATGAACCAGGCCCATATGTGTTTGGGGGGGGGGGGGGGGGGGGGGAGTTCTGTAGAAGCCAGTAACATAGAGATCAATTATATTACATTATTGAAAGAAAAATTTATTGCCAAAAAATCAGCTTATAATTAAAAAAATCATAACCTGGCATAATTCAACATTTTGTGCAACTGGACAGGAACATGACTAATACCAACAATCTTATCATGGAGATCTTTAATTATATCTTCTTTAATATTATCGAGGTCATCCATATAGAGCATACTAGTGTTGGACAGTTGGTCAGCTCAAAGGAGTTTGTGAGGTCTATATAATTACAGACAAGAAAATTCTAGATTTCAACTGCATCTGAAATAAATTTGGTGCTGGAAGTAATATCTAGAGTCTTAGGAAGAATTCTGGCTGGAGTTGTATAAATTTTTTGTTTTTGTTTTCAGTGCAGGTTGCAAAAGTTCAAAAATCTCTTCTCATGCCTCATACCGCTCTTCTTCAACTAGCATTTTCAAATGCCTCTGAGGACTTAGCACTGCATAAGTTCTTTTTTGCTGTCTTTTAAGTTTTCTTCTGCAAGCTAATACTCCTTTACACTTAGGAGACCTTAAAATTTGACCAAAGGCTTTGAGGAAAGATATCATTGTATGCAGCATCTTTTGGTTCATGTGTATATTTTCTGAACGGCTATGTCCGGTTTTCATACTAGGACTTTGCTTGATTTCTCAAACTGACCAGAATTTAGTTTTATTTGGAATGCTTCAAGACGGCAAAATTGGTAAGCAATCGAATCTATAAAAACTTTGTTTAGAAGAAATATCACATTAAATTTTTAATGAGTCCTGAAACTTAAATTAACATGTATTTCTTTGATGTATGGCATTGTCCAGCTTGTGATTTTGTTTACTATAAGCTGGCTCTTTTGCAAGAGACTGTTCTTTCAATAGTGTAGTATACTTGGATCTTTATCAAGAAAGAAGGAATAGGCATAGAAAAATTATTTTGTTTGTTTTTGTCTGTTGTCAATACAATTAGCTTATCTTGTCTGCAAACCTTAAAATGTTGACTTCTCAATACAAAATGTTTCAATACCTGAGTGTGCTAGGATTTTGTCAGACTCACTTCCTTGTGCTCTGATACCATAAACGAAATACACATAAAACAATATGAAACTAAATCAATTAATAGATGTCAAGAAGAAGCCGTTTTTATCGATGGCATAATGTTATTTTTGCACATCATCCAGTTGTTGGGTATCTGAATACAATTTAGTTATTACATAGTGATATTGTTTTTCTCTTTATTAAAACTCAAGTCATTTCTGATGTTATTATTTGTTTTTATTAGCTGTTGATATTTCCTTCAATAATAATAAATGGATGAAGATCTCTGCTTATTAAAATTAAACTAAGTTTAAGGGTGGACTTTGAAGTTTTTTGTCAAATTATTATGTGCCATAACTTCTGCATCTATATATGAATTGTATTTTTGGTTTAGGTGCATACCAAGTGGTTAAATTGCAAGATTCCCTCAGGTTATGAGTAGAGTTTTGGATCATCAACAATGGTGTATGCATGCACTCTGGTATTTCCTTGCATGGATTTGGCTGGCAAGTAAATTTGACATCATCGGGGCAAACGAGGTAACAATTAAGAAACATAATTAACATTTCCATCAGTGGACATTTAACCAGATAACATGCACTACTTACTGAAATATAAAGCAAGTGTGTCTATGGACAAAAATAAAGGATGAGAAAGTTATGATTTGGATGAGTCATGCTGGTAAACAACTGTTTTGTTTTACACAATATGGCAATTGTGTAATCACCCTTGAGCAACAGACACTATCTCTATGACCTTCGTACAATACAGGAAATAAGTAGGAGGTATTTTCCAGTGTGTCAAATCATGAAATATGGGTCAATGAGTTTGACTCAAATGCAGTTGAATTGTGATATAGATATCATAATACCGGGAATGTCAAACACAAGATTCAATCTAGCCTGCACAAACAATGATTCTGGATGAAAGCCATTGTCATATATATGGAACCAAATTTACTTAGACATTTCTTTCCACTAGTCTATGCATCATGCAGTTGCATCTATAATTTACAGAAACCTAGTAGGAAAAACTCAATAAATTGAAAAGAAACCACATTTTTTGGGGGTTGTACATATAACACTCCCATAATTTGGATAAAATGCCCATTTGACACTCTTTGTAACTTTAATTGACTCTAAAGAAAAGAGTTCTATATCTCCTTTCTTCCCAAATTTATTTGCCTAAACATATTTTGCATTTTTTGGAACATGTTGTATTTTATATTTATATGAACACGTCTACTATTGTGCAGAACTATTACATATTTACCTAAAAGATGAGGATCTCAAGAAGATTCTGGTGTTACCAGTGAAGGTCTAGTTATAGAAAATTAATAGATGGAATACCATTGCTGAGCAGCAACAGTTCAATGGCTGTAACATCCAACTTTATCATGTCAGCATAGCACTATGGCTTTTCACATGTCGAATGCAAAAACAATGATGGCTTATCTGTATATGATGCTGATTTACCACTTTGACCTGGCAGTGGTGATAATTTACACAGCTACAGAAACTATCATGCACTCATGCCTGATAGATCTAGGAACAAAATCGAAAATAGAATTTTTTGAGAACTAAAATTTTGCTCGTCAAAATTTCCTTACCTGATTTTATGGTTTAAATTTGAAGAGAGTTTGCTCTCAGTAGGGTATGATGCTTTTACTTTTAGATATTTGAATTGTTCTGTTGTTGTAACTTGTATGCTAGCCAGGCTGCAATACTGAGGATTTTATTCATAGTATTGTAGGGTGCATACTGTATCCTGTGGCATCCCTCTGAGGGTTGTCAAGTCATTGAAAACACTTCTTCGCTTCTCTGGTCTACAGTGGAATCTAGTCTGCACGTTGCTGCTTTTGTTTGCAATTCATTGTCATTTTTTGTTATGGGTACATGTGGATTTCTTTTATTTCATTACTTTGCATGATGTGTAGAGCCGTTGTACATTCATCGTCAAACCTGTTACCTATTTGGAAGAGAACGGAGGGTGGCAGATATTCCAACAGATCATCCTTCATGTAGCAAGCAGCACGCTGTTATCCAATTTAGGTAGCGTGTTCTAATTAGATTCCATCTTTAAGATTTTATATTTAGATTTAGGGTTATTCTTATAATGTTTTGATTGGATATTATCTCTAATATTTTATGTAATTTGACTGTTGCCCTTTTGCAGACAAATAGAGAAAGAGGAACTAGATGGCACAGTATCCAAGCATGTAAGGTAATAATATAAATATTCCTAGTTTATTCCAGTTGTTTTGGTTGTATGGCGAATTCTAATTTCTTATAGTTATTACCTATCAGACCCTACTTGATGGATTTGGGAAGCACAAATGGCACCCACTTAAATGTAAGAGTTTAGCATTTTTTCAAAACTCAATTTATAAATTTAATTTTGCAATTTTTATTGCTCTTGTTATTATGAATTGTAAGATTTTAGATTCGAAGATCCCATTGAGATTGACTATTTTCTTTTGTGGCTGCAGGACAATCGTCTTGAACCCCAGCGTTATTATGAATTGTTTGAAAAAGATACTATTAAGTTTGGGAATAGTAGGTATGATGGTATTGCATGGTAGCTCAGTTTTTCGTGTCATATCAAGTTCATGACTGTCAGCCTTATCATTGTTCAGTTTTCATTTGAGGAACTGTCTTATTCTCAACCTGATCTGTGCTTGGATTTTTTTAGTATTTACTATTTAGTTTTATATGGTTATACGGGCCTGTTAATAATTCTACAACTAGCTGGCTTAGTGCTAGGGACTTCCCAGTCAGATTTTGAACTTGTGTCACTGCAATGATAAGTGCCAATGTCTAAAGCTAAAGCTTTAATAGTTTTAAGCAGCAATATCTAAATAAATTTATCATGTAGGTTTTTCTGTGTGTTCTTGACAATTTGTTATATTTTTCTTTTCTTTTTGCTGACAGTTTCATTCTTGGTCCCACATTTACCTAGTTTAGAAAAAGAATGCTCTAATCTATTGCTTATATTTTGCAGCCGAGAATATGTGATCCTTCATGAGAACTCTGCCGGTTGATTTGAAATGGATCTCTGATTAACATTGGAGTTTTTGGTTCCAGCTATTTGTTAGAAGCAAATGCACACAAACGAAGCTTGAGGATCATGTTTAGTAGAAACAGTTAATTCTGTTGCTGTTATAAACTGCTATATTCACAAGTTTTCAGTGGAAAAAGCAAGATGATCCCGTCACTGGCATTAATCATCAAATTATAGATACAAGTCAGGTTTTTGGTGTAAGTTCGGAATCCTTGGATTATTGGATATATGTACATCTCAGAAAATTTAAATTAATAAGGCAAAACTCATTAGGATCATTAAAGATTTATTGAGATTTGTGGGTTAATAAGGCAAACCTCATTTTTTATGAGATTTATGAATACATGGCACAATTTTGATGTAAAATAAAAACATGTTAGGATCATTAAAGATTTTTTGACATTGGATTGTAACTTACTAGTTCAGGTAGTTCTTTTAATTGTTTTCTCTGTAAAGTAATGGACCACCTTAGACTTGCTCATCTGTTCGGCTTTGCATGCTTATTTAAGGTGATCTCATATTGAATTGTGAGTAACAAAAATTGTTATGAACTTATTTATTTTTCAATTTTGAAGATTTTAAGTGATGACATTTCAAAGTCACTAGCATAAACAATCTTTCTATTTTACTAGTATGGAGGGTTGTTCATACATCACACTATTCATTGTGGAGGTTGCAAATTGCGTGGATTATTTCAGTTCTAACAGAATTTTGAACAAGCAGTAAACTGTAAATTATTTTGAGCATATCATATGGCATGAAAAGAAGGTGCATGCCTCACCAGTGGCTGGGACAAGGAGAATTATTTCCATGTAATGTGGGACGGATCTGTGTATTAACATCCATTATAGCTAATATCATGCTATGACAAAGCTGCCAATATGACATTCATGTATTACATTGTTTTACTGGTCCTTTGGATGGATAAGCAAAGTCACTTCACTTCAGGGTTGAAACAATGTACCATTACAGTGTTAATACACTCACATTTTCTATAGGGTGGATGGGCCAAGGATTTGTATTCTTTTTCTCAATCTTTTTATGTAATAGGCATGGCCTTTTTCTTCCAGCGGGGGTATGGATTATAAACAGAGAGTAGGTTTTACATCTATTGCCCATCACAATAAGGAAAATGAAGAGGCTGCTGTATGCTTTTTCTCAAGTTTCTATGTAATAAACATATTCTTTTTCTTATACTGGAGTTTTGGACTATTTACAGTGTAGGTTATACATCTATTTCTTTTCACAGTAGAAAATGAAGAGGCTGTGTTTGGGAACATGTCCAGTGTCTTCCCTCGGGATTCGTGACATGTTTCAACAGCCTCTTGTGAGATACTTAACTGGAATGGTAGCAGTTTTCTGAACAGGTGCTCCTTTTGGGAAAATTGGCCAGCTCAACTTCCTACAAGTGGTATTAGAGGTGGGTCACAAGGTTGAACCCTCTCGAGTAGTGTTGAGGGGGAGATTGTTGGAACATGTCCAGCGTTTCCTCTTGGATTCGTGACATGGTTTAACAGCCTCCTGTGAGATCCTTAATTAGAATGGTAGTGGTTTCTTGAACAAGTGCTCCATTTGGGAAAAGTGGTCAGCTCAACTCCCTACAGTGTCCATCTTGCATTTTGCCTATGTTTTTTGGTTCATATAATTGTTAGATTATTGAAAATTACAGTGTATTCTTTTATTAGGATACTTGACAATAATCAATTGTGCCTTCCCCCCTTTGATAGCTTAAAGTGGCAAATTGTGACTACTGAAATTAATTTGGTAAATTGCATGTCATCATGAGGTGGAAAAGGGTTACCATAAGCTCAAATCGACCATAAGCTCAAATTGACTTTTGTCACAAGTCAATACTAAGCAATGTAATTTTTTATTTTTATTTGATCGGTAAGAGGCTGAGGCCAAAAAATTTTATTATTCATTTTTGAAATTATACATAACTCCACTCGTGCGGGCGCCGGTAGGAAAGAGTGGAGTTGAGAAAACCTCCGGCTTTGCTCGGGACCATAGTCCAACAAATCTCTTAAAAAACTTACAGTATTGATACATGAAAACCCCGGGCCAGGGTGATCAGGGGGGAAGGTTTTTTAATTTTTCCTTCCCTTACAAGCCCAAAAGTTATGTTTTCAGTAGCCATATAATCATATTCCTCTTTGATTCTGGAGTAGTTCTTTAGTTATTTAGAGTTGCTCCTTAATTGCTCATGATAACCTGATAGGACTGCATTGTCAGTTACTCAAGACTTGGCAATTTTGTTAGTGTCATCCGGACATTTATATTATTTTGACAGTTTATTGCTAGATACAAACCCTCAAGTCATTTCCAAAGCAAACATATCCACGAAGATTATAAAATAATAAAATTTAAGAGACAGAATTGAAGTATCGATTACGACTAGGATAGAACAAGATTGCCCAGAGATCCTACCAACCAAAAAATCTTCAGTTTTCCATCTCTTGTTTATGTTCCTGGACATTGTCCTTAATAAGGGTAAAATCCAGGCTACAACAACAAGAGTAGGAAAAAGGAGATTCAGTCAATCCAGCCTACCTTACCCTGTAGTTTTATAGCAAAAGGGGATGACTAAATGGATGGCTATTCATAGTTTGCATGTTAGCCACATAATGTTCACCGACTTAAAAAATGACATGGAGATATCAAAATATAGAAAACATCAACAGATGACATTAAAACTTCGGCAGGTGTCCTTCGAAATAAATCAAAGTAAATACCACTAGTATTATGCATGCAGAGGCTTGTAACTATCTAGAGTATTTATTTAACTATTTTAATAGCAAAATGCTGATGTATATCTATATAGTAGATATTCCTTCATGCCCATTAAGCCACAGTAATTTGAAGGATTAATATCATACTAATTTAGTGTCTTATATGTTACTTAAGTTTGTTTTTAAAGCTTCGATACTATTTGCTATCTTAGCCTTGGTTTTTGTTAACTGTAAATTGTACCCTGTGTTACTTAGAAGTCTGCTACGATCACCCTTGTGATCAGATACTTAAGTTACAATTTAAGCCAAGCCCTATAGCTCTGTATTAATATCAAAAATGGAACCGGGCTCCCCTAGAAAGCAGAGCCACATCATTTTGCCCCAAAGGACGAAGTAGAAGCCATTTCCTCCTCCAAAACCAAACCCTCGGCTCTGAGGAAGTCCTCAAACCATGTAGGTTTAGGAGGGTGTCTCACATGGAATAAGAAAAGTAGAAAGTTAACATTTCTGTTGATTACCTCGATCCTATCCGCGGATACAGGCTCACCATCCGTGGAAATGATAGGGAATCGAGGCACCGGCCTATTATTCCGAATGAGAATGTCATAATTCCTTGGCTGCAGAATAGTCCCTTCCTTGTCAATATTGACTAAAACACACTCAAGATCGCCCAAAATAGAGGCAATGAAGACCTCTCTGCACAGAGCACTAGTATCTTCACGATTTTTGGTGGAACTCATAGTCACAGCGAGAAACATGGCGGCCACATCCGTGTTGGCCCTGGTTCTGTCCGCATTTGTGAGGAAATCCGGGCCCAGGATGTTCACAACTGCATCAATCACCAAGGTGTGAGGGAGATGCATAATGTGCTTGAGGCGGTCACGAGTGATGGCCCCTTCAAAGGCCATTTGTCTCTTTGAACTGCAGAGTTTAATCGGGGTATCCATCGCCTGAAAATTCACAACACGGAGTCTCAGGAAAACTATAGAGCATCAACTTGTAAGAACTAAAACTAAGGTTGGTAGCCGATTGATTTAAAAGAGCCGAGTTAGCTCATTTTGAAAACATTCATGCTAGAACTCCACTTTGGAAGGATTTCATTGGTTACCAAATAACACATATCCTTAAATGATGCGCCGACAGAGGTGAAATCGTGTGGAGGAGCTCGAAATATTTTTGACAGAAGAGCAAGCGCGTACGCTTCATACTGAAGCTCTGACATATCATAATTATTAAGACTACATGGGGATCTTGCCATTTTATAATGTTAATTAATCCATAACTGTGGGTTATCTAATCCATAATCTGGGTGTCACCGATCGCACAATTGATGATCGGCCTTAGTTTTATGAGTAAAAGGACGTATAGGCCACTGATAGAGATACTCGAGATTTTAAATGCAGAGCCTTAATCATTTGTATTTAACTGAAAATTTCTATATTTGTTTTTTGGTTGAGATAGAGTACATTTCTAGCAGGAAAGTGTTTATTAATTAGTGCTATTTACTTCGGGTTTATAAATTAGATACACTATTATCTAAATAAGAGTTTTATTTTTTCTATTTTTTCTTCTCTTTTTTTTAAACGAGTGTAAAATCTATTTATTATTATATAAGTATCTAAAGATATTTAAAAGAATGTTTACAGTTAACAAGGGTAAGTTTTGTTCTTTATTTTGCTATAATTGCGAGTTTCGGGTAATATGGATATCCAAGTTAATATATATGGTAAATATACTTATTTATAAATGGATTATATAAATACTTGTATATATATATCCCTCGCCATATATATACATATAGGTCCCTATGTAGTTCAAATGAGTGATTTTTTTAAAAATTGTTTGTTATAATGTATAGTGAAATATATATATATATATATATATATATATATATATATATATATATATATATATATATATATATATATATATATATATATATATATATAAGCATGAATAAGATGATGTTTGTATGTGGATACGAGAATATATGATTTTAATTATATGTCTATATATATTAGTAATTATATATATAAATGGTACTGTATATATATACAGGGATTGATAGATGTGTTTGATGACTTGTCTTAGTCATAGAGGCTTATAATCAACTCCTGCTAATATAACATCCATTAGTTAAGGGTTGATGTTGGGAGCTACATGAATTATTGTCTTGCCATCAGCTCCCATATTGGCGAGGGAGTCAGCTCTCCTATTGCCTTCCCTGTAAATGTGGTTAAAGATGACCCTATCAAATGTTTTTATGTTTGCCAAAATTTTTGCCAGGGAAGCATTTAGTCTCCAATCAGGCATAAACCCTTTTCTAAGGGCGTTGATGATAATAGCCGAATCTCCTTCAATGACAATCCTCTTAATATTAAGTATAATGCCTAAGTTTATTCCTGCATCAAGTGCTTGCATTTCTGCAACATTATTTGTACTTGATCTGCAGGGAAGAGCCATAAAGGCCACCTCATCCCCATTTGAATTGTGGAGGCAGCAGCCCAGACCCGCCTTCCCAGTGTTACCCCGGGAGGCACCATCAAAGTTTAATTTAAACCAATCACTGATAGGAGGGATCCATTTACATTCTTTGCGAGATAGCTCATTTGTTGGGGGACCTTTACCAATAAAGGGGGGAATCTTTAGACCTTTCCATCTTAGTCTCATTTTTTCATCCCAGTATGACATATTGATGTCTCTCTGATGATTTAGGGTTTGGTTATTTATTATTTCAACTATGGTGGCTTCAATTTTATTGATCAGTTGATACCATTGCATTTTGCTGTCTTTGAAAATCCTCCTATTTCTCTCCTTCCAAATTTCCTAGATCATAATAGATGGGGCAATGATCCATAAATGTTCAAACATGCAGCCAATGTTCCGGATTGGCCATGCATGGAAAATATCCAAAATATTATTAGGAATGGGGGAATACCAGATCAACTACTTTCTTAACCAGCCCCAACAATTATGAGCGTAATCGCATGTCACCAAAAGGTGATTAGAAGTCTCTTCATCCTTTTCACATAAAGGGCACCTGCTCGGTCCTTCATATCCAAGTTTCCTAAAAGTATCAGAAGTGAGGATTCGGTTTTGAATAGCCAACCATGCAAACAGACCTGCTTTCGGAAGGCACCTTTTATCCCAACACAAAGATAAGGGTAGATTGGAACGAGGGATATGATTTTTATTTAGCATGTGTTTGTAGCCCTCCTTTGTTTCATATCTTCCCTTTTTAGAGCCAGCCCATATCAATTTGTCAGAATCAGGAGTTAGAGTAATCTTTCTTGAGGCCAGGATATGAGATAGGAAGGATCTCTCTTAGGCCGGAATATCAAGATGCTTCATTGATTTCCATCTCCATTTTTTCAGACCCCCTATGCTAAATTCTTCAATGTAATCTCTTACATGAGTACCCCAGAGTCCTTCAAGGGTGGGAATGATTGAGTTGAAATTAGGAAGAGAGTTGAGGGGGGGGAAGGCTCCCTAGGAGTCTCTCCAAAACATGGCATCCTGCCCATTGCCAATGCACCAAGTTAACTTGTCAGATATGATGCTTCTGCATTCTAGCATGAAGTTCCAGATTCTAGAGCCCTTAGGAGGGTGAGCAATCCTAAAGAAACTCATAGGATCTAGGTTGTGCAGATATTTGTTAAAAAGGGTGTGGGCCCATTTAGCGTTGGGGTTAGAATACATCTGCCATGCTAACTTGGCCCCCAACACTTTGCTCTGAATGAGAAGGTCTTTGATACCCAAACCTCCCCTTTCCTTGGGTAAGCAAATCTTGTCCCAAACAATCAGTGGAAGTCTAACCTTGTCTTCAGAACCTTGCTAGAAAAAAGTCCTTATATGTCTAGTAATATCCTTCCTCTTGGAAGTAGGAAGATCCATACATGAGAGTTGGTAAATAGGCATGGCCGAGAGGACCGCCTTAATCATAGTGGCCTTCCCTGCAGAGGAAAGCCATTTACCTTTCCAAGAGGATATTATGTTAGTAATCTTGGTCACAACCTGATTCCAGAGATTGGATGATCTAGTGCCTTTGTCAATGGGGAGACCCAAGTATTTACATGGCAATTCTCCTGCTTTATATTTAAGGATTTTCAGAATTTTTGTTCGCAGTTCGTTATTTGTGTTAAAGAAGGTTATATTAGACTTCATAGTGTTAATTTCTTGACCAGAGATGCTAGTGTAGTTATTCAAGATTTTTTTAATTGTTTTAGCTTCCATATGGCTGCTTGACCCAAACAACATGGTATCATCCACAAATTGTTGATGGGTAATAGGCTCCATGTTAGAGGTGATTTTGATACCAAAAAGCTGAGCCTTTTCTCTAGCCCAATTAATCATTCTCCCTAGAGATTCAGCCATTATAATGAAGAGGAAAGGGGAGAGGAGATCCCCTTGTCTGAGGCCTCTGGAAATTTCAAAGAAGCCCTCCGAGGCCCCATTGACAAGGATTGAGATCCTCGGAGTAGCGATACATTCAAATACCAAATTAATCCATTGCTTATTAAACCCAAAAACATCCAGACATTTGCAAAGAAAGTGCCAATCCACTTTATCATATGCTTTCTTGATGTCCAATTTAATCAGCATACTTGGGACTTTGTTGTTTTGTATTGTGTGAATAGCTCCCTGAGTAATGATTATACCATCATAAATGGATCTATTAGGCACAAAACTTGTTTGTTCCTCACTGATAATTATGGGGAGGAGGGTCAGTAATCTGTTTGCCATTATTTTAGTGAGTAATTTATATAGGGTGTTACATAAAGCTATTGGGCGATAGTCCTACACTTTCCACGACCTCCTTCTTTGGGATTAGGGCGATAAATGTATTGTTCAGTTCTCTGAGAATTTTCCCAGAGTTTCTCATCCCCTCTAGGGCCTCAGTAATTTCCACACCCATGAAGCCCCAACATTTTTCATAGAAGTGAGTCGGGAACCCATCAGGACCAGGAGCTTTATTTGGACCCATTTGGAATAAGGCTGATTCTACTTCTTCTGTTGTTAACTTTTTGTTAAGCATTAAGTTGTGTTCTTTTGATATTAATTTCGGGATATTTTTTAAGAAGTCACTCTCCTTAGTCCATTTAGAGCCCTCCCTATTATTAAGGATAGTCTCAAAATACCCCACAACAGCTTTAGCAATAAGTTCAGGGTTATCAGTAAAATCCCCCGATGCCAATTTGATCTTGTTGATTCTGTTTATAGTTCTGTGATGTTTAGTGCTATTGTGAAAGAAACTCGTATTTCTGTCACCGGCTTCAAGCTAGTTGTCCCTCGATTTCTGTTTCCAATAAATTTCTTCACGAGCTAAAATTTCTTCATAACGAGCCAAATTACTTTTTTCCCTTTGATATAAGAAGTTGTTCATCCCATACTTGATCACCTCTTCATTGATAATCTCCATCTCCTTTTCAAACTCTGTTTTTTGTGAAAAGATATTTCCAAAGTGTTCTTTATTCCACATTGTTAATTGTTGCCTAGTCTTTTTAAGTTTGGTTACTACTCTGAAAGTCTTGGAACCTAAGACTTTAGTGTCATTCCACCAATTTTCAATAAGTTGTAATAGATTTTCATCTCTGAACCACATTTTTTCAAAGCGAAAGGGGGTTTTTGTCGGTTTTGGAGCTTCTGTTATTATTAATTGGACCGGGAAATGATCTGATCCGGAGAGGGGGAGGACAGAGGTTTCAGAGGACTGAGACAGATTACCAAACATGAAAAATTTGTCCAGTTTTTCTTCAATGTTGCAGAAGCCTTGTCTTCTGTTATTCCAGGTAAAGGCTTGGCTCCTGGCTGTTGATTCCAGCAAGTTACATTTATGCATCCAATTCCTGAAATCTAAGCATGATTGAGTCACTTTGTTATTGCCACCCCACTTTTTCTTGGGATCCAGAATTGCATTGAAGTCTCCACCAATTAGGCAGGTTTGTTCAGTTTCATTTAGAAGGAAATTCTCAATTTCATCCCAGACTTGTTTCTTTGCATGTGTTTGTGTGGGGCCATAAACATTAATTAAAGTGAAATTTAAGTTGCTTTTGATGCTTACAACCCTTCCACACATCCAATTCGGGGTCTTCCTTATAAGTTTGAAGGAAACTTGCCTTGGGTCCCATATGATGGCCAGTCCACCAGATGCTCCAGAGGTAGTTTGCCCTTCAAGTTCTCTGATACCTATTTTTTTCTTTAAGTTTGTTAATTCATTGTTATTTAGTTTGGTCTCTTGTATTAAGAATAATTCCGAGTTGTATTTGGCAATGCATCGTTTTATGATACACTGTTTGTTAGGAGCATTCATGCCCCTAACATTCCATGTAAGAAGTTTCATAGTTCATTAGGAAGGATCTTCCCCTTCCCTACCTCAAAAAGATTAGTGATTTTAGTCTGACCCACCGCACTGCCAGCCCTGGTGAGTAATTCAGAAATGGATTTCCTACCACGCTTTTTTTGGTCAGCGGCAAAGTCTGGGGGGGAGCAGTGCTCCATAGTGTTAGCGATCCCCAGGCATTCCACATTTTCGCTTGCCACATAACAAAAGGGGGGGGTGGCCATATCCTCAAAGATGGGTTTGCACAACTCTCTAGCTAATAGTGATTTCTGCAGTGCAAGTTCTTCCTCATCAGCTATCTCATTAATAAATAACTCAATAAGGTCATCTGTAACAGAGTTACCCACATACTCAAGTATGCATTTATCTTCAAGGGCTCTTCTTTCATCTACACTTATCATCATGGAACTCTTATCTGTTGAGTGATTTTTTCCCTTTTTGTTCTTTCGTTTTTTGTTTCTCCCTTTGCCTTTTTTGTTCTTATTCTTTTTCTTTTCTTTTTTATTTTTATTTTTATCCTTATCTTCCATACTTAGAGCCAGATTGCTTAGTGTGTTGTTTTCCTCCAATGTGATCTTATTTTGAGTTGATAAAGCTTCCTGGTGAATGGGGGTGGTTTCAGAGATAAGGGGGCCATTAGTTTCATCTACAATGTTTAAATCAATAAGAGCTATGTTGGTTGCTGGTGTGGAAATCGACGATAAATTCTGTTTGTTCACAGGAGCTATCCTCCTCTGTTCCTCTACTGGAGCTGCAAGTGAAATTTCATTTTCCTTGCGTTCAGATATCCTGTGTGTGTTATTTGATTCCATAGACCCAAGATATTGTTTATTAAACATAAAACCTCCCATAGGGTTGAATTTAATGTTCAAATCCACCCCCATAGAAGCCTTAATGCATGTTTTTTTTGACCCCTGATAAGAGGAGATTCCAATCCTTGGAGTGAAGTCTTTCTCGGGGATCTCTGGTTTGATTTCATAAATTGAGTGGTTTGTGATAATTTTGATGGGATCAAATGTTGATTTACCTATCTCAATGTTGGCTAAAATTTTGATATCAGAGGATTCCAGATAGTTATCCTCCAAACCGTCAAAACCTCCTATAAAATCTCCTAATTTTTTAAGGACATCATAATGGATTAATTCGACCGACATATTAGGAAATCGAATCCACTTTGGAACCCTAATTTTCTCAACATCTTTAGGGGAAAAATTAGGTTTCCAATTGAAAAATTTGAAGTAGTAGCCCTTAAAAAATCGTTCTCTAAGCTCATGATACTTATTTGGTTTCCCGTGAAGGATTTCAGCCATTGCTGAATCTCCAAGGACGAAGCGCCAAAACCGAACCATTTGCCAAAGAGCCCACGAGTGTTGTAACATTCCCACAATTCATCGGTATGATTATTACTTATAATCATAACTAAGCAATGTAATTTATATTCTATTGCATGCAGAAATTAGGGTAGATATGAAATCTTTTCATCTAACAAAAAAATCCATTTTAGTAGTCATATTATAGCACAATTGTGTCCATATGCAGTGCCGGTTAATGCAAAATTATTTTTCTTCAATATTACATTTTTTTTAAGGAAATAATTGATTCATTAAGTCTGCTTGCTAAGTTATTGTTTATTGTTTCAAATGTTGCTCATCAATAATTTGTGGAATTAGGATAATTTTTAATTAAATTTTTTTTGCAATGCAATAATGAATGTGAAAACAATTGCGAAAAGTAGAAACTTTTCTGCGAAACCCCCCGCGACATCTCTACGGGCAAGGGAGGTATCGTGGGCAATGGCAAAACAATTTTTTTCCTCTGGAGGTCCAAGAAAGTGCTATCCGCTTGGAGAACTGTTTCAATGCCCTAATCTCAGAAGCTACAG
Source organism: Cryptomeria japonica (assembly GCF_030272615.1). Taxonomy (NCBI): domain Eukaryota; kingdom Viridiplantae; phylum Streptophyta; class Pinopsida; order Cupressales; family Cupressaceae; genus Cryptomeria; species Cryptomeria japonica. The sequence goes on along the minus strand of NC_081408.1, from coordinate 599,929,650 downwards.
GGGCTAATTTAACAACTCTAAAGCTCAATGAAATTAGCAGAAGGGCTCTGGGGGCTTCGACTGACCGACTCTCTAACCTAAAACAATCAGAGGGCCCCTCCGCTTCTTCGGCAAAGAATGTCTAGAAGCATACTCTGAGAACGGTAAGGTCTCCTTGTAAAATTCAAGGAATTACTTTCTCTAAGAAGAAGGAGGCTCTCCACAATAACTCAAGGGTTATATTGACATCTGGGTGCCCTAACAAAAAAAGATCTCCTCTCTTACGGATAGAGACTCTCTCTAGGAACCATGATGATGTGGCTTCTGGAGCAAACAGAACCAAACTAGGGGTTAGAAAACCACCCTCATTTATCTCAAATTTCTCCACCAGAAGAAGGGAGGGTTTTTACCCTAAGCAAGGTCCTTTAATCATCCAAAAGCCGTTCGGCTTCAATACAGATAATATTATGATTATAAGTGACAAACATACTGATGAATTGTGGGAATGTTACAATGCTCGAGGGCTCTTTGGCAAATGGTTCGGTTATGGCGCTTCGTCCTCTGAGATCCAGCAATGGCTGAAGTCCTTCACGGGAAATCAGATAAGTATCACGAACTTAGAGAACGATTTTTAATTTATCAATTGCAATATTGTGGATCTCAAAAACAATTTACTTAAAAATAATCATAGATATTTTAAGGGCTATTGCTTCAAATTTTTTAATTAGAAACCTAATTTCTCCCCTATAGACGTTGAGAAAATTAGGGTTCCAAAGTGGTTTCGATTTCCTAATATGCCGGTAGAATTAATCCATAGTCATGTCCTTAAAAAATTAGGAGATTTTCTAGGAGGTTTTGAGGGCTTGGAGGATAATTATCTGGAATCCTCTGATATTAAAATTCTAGCCAATGCTGAGATACGTAAATCAACATTCGATCCCATCAAAATTATCACAAACCATTCAATATATGAAATCAAACCTGAGATCCTCGTGGAAGACTTCATTCCAAGGACTGTAATTCCCCCTTTTCAGGAGTCAAAGAAAACATGCCAAGAGGCAATGAAGGAGGTAGAGTTGAACATAAAATTCAACCCCATGGGCGGTTTTTTGTTTAACAAACAATATCTTGGGGCTAAGGAATCAAAAAACACACATAGAAAAACAGAAAGTGAAAGAAATGAAATCACACTCACTAAACCAGTAGAGGAACATAGGAGGATAGCTATTGAGAATAAACAGAGTAAATTGCAGAATTCTATACCATTAGCAGACATGGCTCCCTCAAATTTAAGCGATGAAGGAGCAACTAATAGCTCCCTCATTTTTGAGACCAACCCCATTGACCAGGAGGCTTTACCAGCTCAAAATGCGATCACATTGGAGGAGGATAAAACACTAAGCAACCTTGCTTCGATCACGAAAGACAGGGTTAAAGGTCTAAAAAATAAGAAAAAGAATAAGAACGAAAAAGGCAAAGGAAAAAACAAAAAATGAAAGAACAAAAAGGGAAAAAATCACATTACAGACAACAACATTAAGGATATGGGTGCGGATGCAAAAAGAGAACTAGAAGATAAGTGTATACTTGAGTATGTGGGCAACTCTCTCACAGATGACCTCATTGAGTTATTTATTGATGAGATAGCTAATGAGGAAGAACTTGCATTACAGAAAACACTGTTAGCCAGAGAGTTATGCAAACCTGACACTGATGATTTGGTTATTCCCCCCTTTGGTGATGTTGCAAACGAAAAAATGGAATGCCTGGGGATTGCTAACACCATGGAGAACTGCTCCCCCCCCAGACTTTGCTGCTGACCTAAAAATGCGGGGGAGGAAATCCATTTCTGAATTGCTCACCAGGGCTAGATGCATTGTGGGTCAGACTAAAATTACTAACCTTTTTGAGGCAGGGAAGGGGAAGATCCTTCCCAATGAACTATGAAACTCCTTACGTGGAATGTTAGGGGCATGAATGCCCCTAACAAGCAATGTATCCTAAAACGATGCATTGCCAAATACAACCTGAAATTATTCTTAATACAGGAGACCAAACTAAATAACAACGAATTAACAAACTTAAAGAGAAAATTAGGTATCAGAGAACTTGAGGGTCAAACTGCCTATGGAGCATCTGGTGGACTAGCCATCATATGGGACCCGAGGCAAGTTTCCTTCAAACTTATAAGGAAGAACCCGAATTGGATGTGTGGAAAGGTTTCAAGCATCAAAAGTAACTTAAACTTCATTATAATTAATGTTTATGGCCCCACCCAAACACAGGCAAAAAAAGGATACAAGCCTGCATTTCCACCATTTACACCTGTCTCCAGTCCCTCCCGTGCATAAAAACCAACACCCGACTCTGCCCATTCTAAGAAGGAGTCCTTCCCCACCAGAAAATCATCATGTACAATCATCTGCATTACCCTTCTCACCGTTTTCGTGGACTCTCCCATCTCCAAACCTCAAGCCATGATGAGGTAAAAAACATCCATCTTTGTTTTGTACCATAATTTAAGCAAGTTGAAAGCACCCCCACCACAATTGCAACACTCTAAGCCAACAATTCATTAAAAATTTAAACATCCTTTACAGTTGTCTAATGGTTATTTACCCATAGAAGGAATAAATTTGTTTCTTGCTTCGCAACATGAAATTTGCTTATGTATTCGCCACTTTCCCCATTTCACCACCTCTCAATACTGTGATAGTTTTCTTCCAAGAAACCTTGCTATGATTTTGACTTTCTTCTCAATGAAGCCTCGAGAAAATGAGGACAATTTTAAATGCAAAATCAGAATACTTGAAAGGCATCATTTCTAGCCTTCCTCACCTAACACAAACACCGCCCTTTGCTATCATACCTTCGTCATCTATACTGAACTAGCTGTTGTGACATTAATGCCCACTACCCACTTCCTCATCAAAACACACACTCTGAAATTATTCCATTCTAAAATCGCAAACTACATCAAATGTAAGAGCCCATTTCGAAAGAATATCCACCTCTACATTACCAGTACGCCTCACATGGCTTAATTGGAAATCATCAAAATATTTCAGTTCTTCAATTATATTGTAAATCAAACCTTGCAGGTTCCATGCTTCAATCCTCTCCTTCGTTAATGCCAAAATAATAATTAAAGAATCTCCCTCTAAATGCAATTTTCTAGCGCCTAACTATTTACACATCCCAACAGCTAGCAGCGCCACTAAAGCTTCAGCCAAATTATTTGTGCCTTCAACCAATCTTTAAGCTCCTAGAGCTAAGACCTCACCCTTCCAATCCCTCACAATGACCCCAACCCCCAATGGACTCGAGTTTTCTTTAGAGGCCCCATCAAAGTTCGCTTTCCAATATCCCTCCATAGGTCTCTCCCACTCAACATTCAAACGTCCTTTGTTGGTTTGCACCCAACTATGCCCCTTAACAAGCCTTTTTATTTTTTATTTTTAAGACTATGCGGCCTTTTGTATTTTATTTTATTTATTTTGCATTGGAATTTTATTTTCTTAAGATGTCTTTCTTATGGGACATGTTGATCCTTGGATGTATCTTGATTTTTGGATTTATGTTTTTGGGATTTGACATTGAATTTGCTTGCAAGCAATGGATTGGTGGATGAAAATGAATGATATGAAGATGTTATGTATGGGTTGATGTAGGTAGGATGTTGGAAGGATTTCAAGGATGTGTGCCTTTGTTGATCTTTATTGGATATTTTAGGTGCTTGATTGGAGGGATCAAGGTAATGGTCGGAGGGATGTAATGACGCAAGATGGATGGAGGGTTGGACTTAATTTTGAGATGTAAAGGGATAAGATAGATTTTGGAAATGGGAAAAGGTGATATGTGGATTTAGATGGTGGGATTTGAGTTTTGGGAGGGAAAACAATGTTTTGATCTTAAGATTGGTAGCTAAGGCCATGATAAATTAGATTTTATTTGATATAAAGTGGTTCTAATATGCCTTGTTTATGAAGACCCAACTCTCTGCCTTGATATTGGATATTTTTGCAAATCCTTTTACCAATGGGAGACTTATTGGTTTGGCAACAAGATGCAAGTATGTTTTGAGGAGGATATGAAATGGAAAGAATGATAGGTTCATAGATGAAACCTAATTAGATGAAAGTGGAAGAACCCATTTAATCGATATGAGATTCATGGATAGGTTGGATAGAGATGATGAGATATTGTAGAGGATTAGGATAATGAGGGGGATTAGAAGGGATATTGAGTCTCAAGGATGGATTAGGATTATAAGACTAAGATAAAGGGATGCTTTGATCTTGAGTTTGGGAGGGGATAATGAGGCCAAATAAGAGGGATTATTTAACATTTATGTTGAAGGGGAGCATTGGATGGAGCAGAAAGGATGAGATCATGAGGGGGGGAAATGGGGATATCTTGATCTTGAGATGGAAAATGATATCATTGGATGGGATGGAAGGGGTATCTTGACCTTGAATCTTTTTAGGGATTGCAATTTCATGCTTTGGATTGTATTCAGGACATAGATTTGCAGGTTTTCACACATAGGTTGTGCTTTAGTGCCTTCGTCACCCAGATTAGTGCCTTTGTCACGCGTTTTAGTGCTTTTTCTGCATGTTGTAGCACCTTTGTAACTTGTTTCTCTACTTTAGTTATAGTACTTATGTTACATGTTCTAGTGCTTTTGTTCTAATTTGGCGCTTTTGCAGCTTATTATAGCACTTTTGTCTTACTATAGCGCTTGTGTTCTATGTCTGGTGCCTTCATTTTCATCCACAATCTAGCTCTTTTGTAATAGGCAGAGAGCTAAAAATTGTAACCTCCAAGAAAATTATAGGCTTTTGAGCCCACCATTTGATCTAACAATTTGAAGGTTTTGCAGGGACTAACGTTTTGTGCAGGTTCTCAAGGAGGTAGTTTGGTTATTTTACTTCCTTTTGTTAATTTTTTTTAGTTTTTTACAAAAAGTCTTAAAAAGAACCTCATTTACTTTGTTACAAGCAAACAAATTTATTTTTCTTTTGGTGCTTAAAATGAACCTCACATTTACTTTTTGCTACAAAGGGATTAAAAAGGAATAATCTTTCAATTTGGTGCAACTTAAAACAAACTCCATCTTCTTTTGGTGCTTAAAATGAACTTGTAGTGTCATGAAATTGTGACCCTTGCAATTGTTGACCACATCAGAGTCCTTACACACATGATTCTAATCCCTAAGCCTGATCGAAGACCCGAGACTTGCTCAACTCCTGAAAACTCCATTTTCCTTACCCTCTGCACTGCCTAAACTGCATCCTATCCTAGAAAAAAAAGGACAAGACAGGGGCATGGCGCCCCTATCCCTGCCCCATTTTGGGGCTAGACCCTTTTCAATTATGCTTTGGTGGTTGTGCATTGAGCAAAAAACTCCCACAGTGTCGGCCTGTGACGAAAAATCAGTCAATTAGCCCTAATTGACAGGTATATATGTCGCATTTTTCCTCTCATATGCATAAGTTTGATGAGTGGGAAGTTTACATGAGATCAAGCATTCAAGAGAATTCAAGCATTCCTTTCCAACATTAAGCATTCTCAAGTCTCCCTTCAAGGATGGGTGTTACATTCAAGTCAAGGATTCAACCATTGAAGAGGAGATCACTTTCAACATGCAATCCAATACAAGCAATTCTATCAACATTTCTATCACAACCTCCCTTGAGCTTGCAGGTGTGCAGTTGTACTTTCAGATTTGGACTCCATTTACAAAGGCAGAAAAACCCTTTTCATTTCGCAAATTTTTTGGAGGACTATGCCTACTACCGCCATTTTCCAAGCAACTTTGTCTCAAATTCGTAGGGTGGCTTCATCTCGACGGATTATTGCCAGATCTAGGTGCACAACTTCGTCCTACACTTCTATCTCGAGTTATAATCAGATCTTTGTTTCTTTTTCACTTGGTTATAAGTACACAATTCAATTCAAATCTCATTCCAAAAGAGGGGATTAACTTACTATCACTCATAATTCAATCTCTTTCTCTAGAGGTTGAATCTAGTGCATTTCCCCCCCCTTCTAATGTAATGCGTGAAAAGTGTTTGAAGGGAAATCCGCAGTGAAACTTTCATCTCTCCTCGGAGGGAGGAAAAGCTTTCCTCTAGATCTCCATCATTCACCCTTTTTCAACATTACAATTTTGGTGAACCCGATGTCTTACATGCTTTATTCTGAAAATCGTTGCATATTTTTCATTTGCAAGTTTAATTTTTATGCAAACTTAGTGGTTAATTCATTCAAAACCCTAGTTTTTAAAATTGAAATTGAACTTGTGTTATGTAATGCTTGTTATTGTCTTAGATCTAAAAATTGCTTTGTTGGTCAAATTCAATTTCTTCATTGCCTTGTTCAATTTGCAAATCAAATTCACAAAATTAAGAGGTTAATTGTTAAAACCCTAATTTTTAAAAATCATGTTTAAATTGTGCATTGAGTTTCTATTTAATTTTCAAATTTGTGACTGTTTTCAGACTTATCTTATGTTCTACAATTCAAATTTTCAATTTCCCTCCTTTTTCAAAATCTTAAATTTCAAAAATTAAGTGGTTAGGTCCTAAAACCCTAATTTTCAAATTTAATTGGATTATGTGCAAATTTTGATCAATTTCATTCAAATTTAGATTTCTAAACATTTTTCAAGGTGTCCCTATCCATTAGGTGTGACCCTTTTTCAAAATTGCAATTCAATTTATCTTTTTCTTCAAAACCCTAACAGGGTCCTATTCTCACATTTGAACCTTAATTTCTCCTATCTCGAAATCGTAAAATTCGCCAATTTTTGGGGGTTAGCTTTAAAGTCATCATAATATTTATCCCTGAAAAATTCAAAAAAATTTGGTCGGACCATATGCATTCCTGCCACGATCCTTGACTTTTTTCCCAAAATTTTGGGAGACTCTTATGACTGTATTTAATCGCCTAAATCCATAAGATTGGCTGATTTTGTCAATTTTTGATCCCTCTAACATCGAAAATACCTCCAAAATTCAACATTTCAAATTTTAACAAAATTTTTAAAATTAAGAGGTTAATTATAATCTGCCCTGATTTTAAAAATTATGTCAATTTTAAAATTAAGTGGTATCCCTTTGGCCCTAATTTTAAAATTCCAATTTCTGTTGATTTATTATTTTGGAAATTGTATCATTTTCTTCTTCCAACAAAGTTCAAATTGTTTATTCGTTATTTTCTTAAATTTTGCATTACTCAATTTTGTAAGCTTTGTTCAAAATTCAGAATTTCAATTTTCCTTTTAGTCTATGAGTTTTACTAGTCCTACCTACACTATCCCCGTCAGACGAAGCATTATAATTAAGGCCTCCCAAGGTTTAATTACCAAGGACATGGAGCCTAATTTGGGTGACTTCTTTAATGAGGATAATGCTAACGCTTCCCATCCTAATCATGAGACCATTTATCCCATTGATGAATCCCATGATGAAGAAGAAGCTTTGACTATAGTCTCCATAGATCAACTTTAAAAATTGGACAATCAATTTGATAACTTCCAACAATGGATGTCCCAAAAGTACCCTAATAGTGAAGCTCTTCCATTAATTGAAGGCCTTAAATGCATGATTTAAAGTGATAAGAATGGAATTGATATATTGTGTGGCATTGCTCATATTGTTGATTCTAATATCATGCCTATCATGAGTTGTGCTGAGAACTTAGGTTATTCACAACCTTCGAATCAAATCAATTTTTCTATTCCTTTGACCGCTTCAATGACTAGTATTCCTACTTTCACTTCAAACATCATGGCTACATCAACTCAAAATGTCATTCTTACAACCATTGGTCATGGGGGTAATCCCTCTTCTTCATTTAATCCTCCATCTTTACCTATATCTTCCACAAGTATTCAATAATTTTGTTCATCCTTTAATTGTCCCATTTCCTACACAATCATCACCTATGCCTACTTATCATTATGTCCCACCACCTTATTTTCAATCCATACCTTCCTTCAATAACATCACACCATCTTATCAATCAACCATGTTTAACATCAATTCTTCTACCAAAGCAACCATTAAAAATCTTGCTCAAACTGTGTCTTCCTTACAACAACAAATTGCTTCTATGAATCAATCCAAGTTTAGTCTGCCCACCTTTGATGTTGCGAGGCCACTTTCTCTTGATATTGTTAAGTGCCACCTAGGCATGTTGAGGTCCCTAAATTGGAAATCTATAATGGAAAATGTCATCCTCTTACACACATTAAAACATTTCAAACCTTGTGTACTAATTTTGCTTATGATCAAAGATGCTTGTGAAACTGTTTACAAGAACATTAAGAGATAAGGCTTTACAATGGTATTTATCTTTTCCTTCTTATTCCATCACTTCTTTTCAACAACTAGCAAATGCTTTCATTCAACAATTTCAAAATAACATTGGTCCTAAAATCACTTTGACTGCTTTAATGCATTGTAAACAAGGTGTTAAAGAAAAAGTAGTTGATTTCATTGGTAGATATAAGCATTTGTGTGCTCAAATTTATTTTCATGTGCCTAATAATGATATTCAACGAATTTTCATTTCTAATTTGGAGAATATATAAGGGAAAACCTTCTTTTGTCTGAGTTTACTTCCTTTCTGCAGTTGTGCACAACACTCCACAATTATCAACTGGTTGTGAGTCAAATGGAGAAATCTACTCCTATGGTTCTAAGTGATAAGGGGGAGAGTGTTCAAAAACCGTTTGCGAAATTCAAACCAACAAAAAGCTTCATCAAGTTCAATGATACAATCAACAATAACAATGTGAATGCTACAACATGTGTGCCTTCTATTTCTAATTTTTTTAAAAGAGAAAGATAGTTTACTCCTTTGAATGAATCTTTACATAGTATTATGTCCCAGTTGTTGCACATAAATGTTATCAAACTTCCTTCTAAACTTGCATCCCCTTATTTTGATAACAATTCCTTTTGTCAATTTCATCGTCAACCTGGTCATGATACTGAGAAATGTTTCGCATTGAAAAGTAAGATTCAAGATTTGAATGATAACAATACCATATCTGTGGTAGGTGTGAATGATAAAGGAAATAAATCAGTAGCTCCTCCTAATCAAAATCTTAAAAAAATTACTAATCCTTTGCCTTCTCATATCTATAACGTGATTGAGACTGAACATACCTCTTTCTCTCCTTCTGATCTTACTACCACAACTCCGAATTTGGTGAACATGGTAGAGAAACAAAAGACACCTAAGGATCCTTGTATTACATTTGACCCTAGTGAGACCATTAGGGCACCCGATGGGCCTTTATAAATAGTTGCAAAGATTAAAAACATACCCTATCGTGGTGCTCTTGTTGATCCCTCTTACATGGTTAATGCCATCGCTGAGGAATATCTCTTCACTTTACGATTGCATAAACCAATCTATGATGACTCTAATGTGGTTGTGAAATTATTTGATGGATTCACTTGTCCTACCATTGTCTCTATCACCCTTCATGTTGAAGTTCATACTAAATCTATGGATGTTCTTTGTTATCATACCCTCTTCTAAGAAATTTTGTGTGAAGTTGGGCTATCCTTGGCTATCTTCCATGAACGCTATTTCTTCTCCAATCCATAAGTGTTTGAAATTTCCTCACAATGGAGAAATCATAACCGTGAACCATAGCTTATTTCATTCATCTGAAAGAAGCCGTAGTGTTCCTATTGATTTCTTTTGGCCTAAGCAATTTCAATCTCTTCCATCAAGAAGCGATGCTCTTTTTCTATCTTATAAAAAATAGAAGAAAGATGTGATCCTATCCTTAAGTCAACCTACATCCCCAACAATTGAAATTCCTATCATACTTGAAGATGAAGTTTTTCCCCTCATGGATAGAGCTAATCTCCCTCCTACGGAAGATATTCAACCTATTCCTATGGATGTGACTATACCTTCTCTTAAGAAGAACAACAATATTCCTCCTAAGGTTAGACCTATACCTCCTCCTCATGATGGACTTGGTCTTCTTCCTACACCTAACATTCCTCCTTTATATGGCGCAGTTCCACCTCCTTCCTCTTATAGAGAGAAGAGGCCTCCTTCTCCTCTTGTCCAACCCAAAAGACCTCAACCTAAACCTTCAACTATGAAAGAGAAAAACATTCCTACTTTTTCAAATGTTCCTCCTCCTTCTCAACCTTCTACTAAGACTCGATGGAATTGTTGTGTGACAAAACACTGACAAAGACGTCGTGTTCGAGCTTGTGAAGTTGTCCCTCAAAATATTCAATCTCTCAAGACTCCAACAGTTGACATGATTCCATTTTCTCCTAAGCAAGATGTTCAACCTACATCTCCAAATCATAAGTTGCACAAAATTTGTGATGGCTTTACTCCTATTCGTGTTCGTGCTCCTCTTTCTATAAATCTTGATGAAGAAATGAGTGAAAGTGTTATTCATGATGGCCATACAACCCATATTCCTTCTGATAGTGATTATGAATATGTTGATATGGACAAGCATTTATCAACTGAATTTTCAGAAACCCTAATCCTAGCTCCTAGAATCGAACAAAGTGACTTACCATATGAGCATAGTCCTTGTTTGGATCTTGTGATAGCTCCATCTACTATGCTTGATGTTGCTCGTCTGGCACATTGCTCGCCTTACCAAAACAATGATCAACAAGATTGGGAGGTGGATGTCGTGCTCAATTAGCAATATTAGCACTATAGATCTTCTCTCTCTCTGCTTTCTTTCTCTTTTGTGACTATTCTTCTATGTGTGTCCCTGTTCTTCTATTTTTTCCTCAATGTCTACTTGAGGATGATGCAAAGCTTTAAGATCTCTTTTGGTCTCTTTCATGTTGACTCAAAAGACATCCTCTCTTCCCTTTCTTCTAAGGTAGTGTCCTTACTTTGGGGAATGACAATTATTATATTTACATATACATATATGATATACATGAGTTATCATACAACATACTGATCCCAAGGAAAGCGAAACTACCTCGTGCTTTGTGTTTTGTGTTCATTATCCTTGGGTTTATTCCTCGATTGGGGGCTAAATCCTTGTGATAATGTGCTCCCTCTCCTCTCTCTCTCTTGGGTGTATCCTACCTTAAAGAAATCACTCTCGATAAGGCATGCATGATTGCTTTAACGTGGGGGCATACACTGCTCATATTTTTCCTTTTTGATACTTAGAATTATTTAGTGAACTTCGCTTTGCTTCATAATTTTGGTATCTTTTTCGCGTCTCATACTTAGGGGAAACTTGCTCTTTGCAGTCATGGTTTTCCCCTTCTTAATATTCCCTTTTACTTTGTCATCAATGTCGTAAGATCCTTAGTCTATTGGGGGCTTGGTGCATCTTGCCTCCTTGATGTGGTAGAAGTCTTTCAATCTTGTTTCCTTGTACCTTACCAATAGTATTGGTGTACACTTATACTCCTGCTAAAGTGGGGGCCAAATTTAGTGTCATGAAATTGTGATCCTTGCAATTTTCGACCACATAAGGGTCCTCATGAACGCGATTCTAATCCCTAAGCCTGATCGGAGACCCAAGACTTGCTCATTTCCTGAAAACTACATTTCCCTTTCCCTTTGCACTGCCTAAACTGCATCCTATCCTAGAAAAAAGGAAGGTTAGGGGTGTGGAATCCTAGGATAGGGGCATGACGCCCCTGTCCCTGCTCCATTTTGAGCCAGGACCATTTTTAATTATGCTTTGGTGGTTGTACATTGAGTGGGAAAACTCCCCCAATATTAGCCTGTGATGAAAAATCAGTCAATTAGCCCTAATTGACAAGTATATGTGTCACATTTGTCCTCTCATTTGCATAAGATGGATGAGTGGTAAATTTACATAAGATCAATCATTCAAGAACATACAATAATTCAAGAATTCCTTTCCAGCATTGAGAATTCTCAAGTCTCCCTTCAAGGCTAGGTGTTGCATTGAAGTCAAGGATTCAACCATTGAAGAGGAGATCCCTTTCAACATTTAATCCAATACAGGAAATTCTATCAACATTTCTATCACAACCTCCCTTGAGGTTGCAGGTGCGCAACTGTACTTTCGTATTTGGACTCCATTTGCAGAGGCAGAAAAACCCTTTTCATTTTGTGGATTTTTCGGAGGACCGATTACACTCCTACCACGGTCCAGGCAACTTTTCTCAAATTCGCAGGGCTGCTTCATCTCGATTGATTATTGCTAGACCTAGGTGCACAACTTCCTCCTACACTTCTATCTCGAGTTATTATCAGATCTTTGTCACTTTTTCACTTGGTTCTAAGTACACAATTCAATTCAAATCTCATTCCAGAAGAGGAGATTAACTTACTATCACTCAAAATTCAATCTCTTTCTTTGGAGGTTGAATCTAGTGCATCCCCCCCCCTTCTAATGTAATGCGTGAAAAGTGTTTGAAGGGAAATCCGAAGTGAAACTTTCATCTCTCCTCGGAGGGAAGAAAAGCTTTCCTCTAGATCTCCATCATTCACCTTTTTTCAACATTACAAAACTTCACATTTCCTTTTTGCTACAAAGGGATTAAAAAGGAACAATTTTTCAATTTGGTGCAACTTAAAACAAACTCCATCTTATTTTGGTTCTTAAAATGAACTTCACATTTAATTTTTGCTATGAAGGGTTGCATGACTTTGTTTTGTTGACCACGACTTCATTTTGTTGACTGGGTTTTTATTCCAAGTTTTCTTCAAAAAGTTCAAATCATTGCAATTTTTGGTTAAAAAGAACCCCATGCTTGTCGGAGCAACATCTCCAAGTATAAAATAGTTCACATGTGCAATGAAGGGATAAAAAGAACAAGTGTTCATCATGTTTCAAAGTGATAGGCATATGCTTTCCCCTTAATTGGGTGATCAAAAAGCCAAACTCACTATTTTACTTATTTTCTTTCATTTCATGCAATAAGATAAATCCTTTAGCAGGCCTACCCTCCCAAGAAGCCCATAAGGGCAGTGAGAGGGGAATGACCTAAGTGGCAACAACTAAAGCCAAGTAAATCCAAGCCACTATAAATAAATATGTTTGTCAACAAAAGTTGCAAGTGATGAGAGCTACATGTTGTCATAACAACGTCATGTCTTCCTTAGTGCCTATAAGGTACGTAAAAGCTTGGAGAGCATAACCTCTACAAGTTGGGAGACCTCCTTAACGGAGTGAAAAATACTGCTACTTATGACCACTCAAACAAAACCCTCATTATAAAATTTAGAAATAGAGGCCAGGCCGAGTCAATTATCCAAATATTTATGATATCATAAGTGCAAGGGTGGGGAAGAATCCACCCCCAAGATACTCACCATATATCTCCCAAGGAGACGATCCAATTGAGGAGAAATTCTCTTTTGTTCACATCCTGGACAAAGGCAAAAAAATGGATGCACCTTAAGGTGTGACAAGGCTGTTTGAGCTGATGGAGTATCGAGTGTGGGCTTTTGATATTAGAAATGATCTTTTTGACAATAGTAGAGTCTATCTGATTTGTATTTTGCTTGTTCAAAACCCATGAAAAAGGGGGATTTGAAAATATCCTAAACATACACAACAATTATCCAAAGAAAAAGTGTTTATATGTGCTTGTGTACTTGTTGTGTCTTCTTGTCAAAGAGATCATAAAAAATTTGAACCAAAGTTACACCCCAACAATAATTTGAACAATAAAAAATATGCATCATATCTTCAAGCATATCAAGAAATCCATATATCATCGTCTTGAGAAGAAGAAAACAAGCCAAAAAGAGATCTTAAAGAAGAGAAAGTTTCTATATATAAATTACAAACTCTTGCTCAAACATCAAACATTCCTTCACCATTTTCGTGATTAGCTACATGGCCATGGACATGAGTTTGATGAGGAATCTTTAAAAACACATGCCTTTCAACAAAGGTCTGCATTGTCCCAATCTCTAAATAAAAGTGGTAAAATCTCATTATCCTATCTACTTCAACCAAAAATCACTTATTGAGTTACTCTCCATATAGGTCAGTCATTCACTTCAAATCTTTGCATAGAAAATCAAACTTCACAATCATATCTCATCTTCCATATTTTCTTCCATCCATCCTCACTTCAACAATCACTTTTTCAAAATCAAAACCATCCAATTCATAGTCCCTTAATAGAAATTCCAATGTTCACATTCATTCCAAAATTCACATTCCAATAAACATGAACAATCCATTCCACTCTCAACATACAAAGGTTTTTTTCTTAGTTCTTTCAAGATATTGCTAATCATACCAACAAAATTACTCTCTAGTGTGTCTCTACATATAGGATAAATCATCCTAAAGGACATTACTAAGCATGTAGAAAGGTTAAAACTAACTTTTGAGTGCATCCTCTCAAAGCTAGGTAGATTGTGATTTGTAAGCACACACCTTGCTATATCTCATCTCTCAATTCTTGAAACACCAAACAAGCAATTCTAAAAAGGACTTTGTTAATACCCAACCTTTCATGTAGGAGATCAAACATCCACAAAATACTTTTAACTCCATCATCATCATCATTATATCATCTTGAAACTAAACAAGGGATCAACCACCCACTTTGCACCCACCTTACTTCCACAAATGCACGCTTCAAACATGGCTAGGACTAGGTCTCAAAGTCAGAGACTACCTCAAAATGAAATATGGAAAGAAGAAGAAGAAGATGTTAACCCCTTTTCCAAAAGAGAAGGCCCAGACACCCCTACGCAAGCACAAATAGAAGAAGCCACTAGTAATTTCAGATTTAACAGACTCTTTGAGGAAATTCTCATGGGAAATGTTGACTCCCATTTTCGAAGACTTTCTCAAGAAGGAGAAAAACTCCCAGTAGACTTTGATGTGTCACAACTTAGGGATGTACGAAAACAAGCCAAACATAGCCATCAACAATAACGAAATCAAGACAATAGAAGGGCACAAAATACCTACAGCTATGACAATAACTATCAACATGGGAATATCCTGCCTCCTCCCACACAAATGGATATGTTAAGATAAAAAATACAAGACCTCACCCAACAAGTACACTTAGGAAGGTCACAAAAGAAATATTCTCTCGAAGATATATGTCCTTATCCATCTGATAGGAACATGATCATGCCTCCTTTCCCACGCAGTTTTGAAACACCAAAATTTGACAAATACAAGGGGAAAGGAGATCCAAGAGACCATGTGAGACAATTTTACTCTGCATGCTTAGAGGTGGCATATGATGAAAGATATCTAATGTGCCTCTTCCCTCAAAGTTTAGGCGGATCGTCCATACAATGGTTTTCACATTTTCCTAGAGGAATACAAACATTTGAGGACCTAGTACAAAAAAATATTACACATCATGCCCACAACATAGAATGTGATGTCTCCATGGCTGATCTATGCAATAAAAAACAAAATAATGGAGAGTTATTCTCGACATTTTTACAAAGATGGAGACACCTTTCTATTAGACATTCCTCTAAGTTCTTAGTAATAGTAGGATAGATAGAAGAATTAAAGGAAGTCAATTTGGGGGCACCAAAAAATCCACACATAATACATCTAGCAGAATCATTAACTCCAACGAAAGATCCTAATTTTACAGAATTCTTTCAAAAGCTCAGAAAGATGCATCCTCAGATTGCACTGTTAGTAAAAGTTGAACTCAAAAATCTATTAGATGTTGGTTTCATAAGACCCATAGAATATGCAGAATGGATATCCAACATTGCATCAGTGGCAAAACCAACTGGGGGCATCCGTATCTATACAGATTTTAGAGATCTAAACAAAGCATGTCCTAAGGATGACTTCCCTCTTCCAAACATTGATAGAATCGTGGACATCACAACAAGACATGCAATGCTTTCACTCATGGATGGTTTTCATGATACAACCAAATAAAGATTTCTCTAGAGGATGAACACAAAACAAATTTTACATGCCCATGGGGTACAAACTGTTGGAATGTGATGTCATTCGGTCTCAAGCATGTGGGCACCACATATCAAAGGGCAATGACTACCATCTTCTACGAAATGATGCATACACTGATGTAAGACTATGTGGATGATTTATTAGCTAAATCATTAACAAGAGAGGGTCCCCTCATCGTGCTATACAAAATATCCAACAAACTAGAGCAATTTAATGTATGCCTAAATCTAAAGAAGAGTATTTTTGGAGTCACCTTTGGGAAACTCCTAGGATAAATTGTCTCCAACAAAGGCATTGAGGTTGATCCTGCAAAAGTAAAAGAAATCATGGAAATGCCACCTCCGAAGAACATTAATCAATTAAGGACATTACAAGGAAGACTACAATCAATCCAGCAGTTCATTGCATAGTTGGCCAACAAATGTCATCCCTTCACAAATATACTCCATAAGAATGTCCGCTTCAAATGGGAAGATAATTACCAGCAAACATTTCAGCATTTAAAAGACTACCTAATGACGCTATCATTACTGACACCACCATCTCCAACTAGGCCATTATTGTTATACATATCAGCTACAACTACAACCTTAGGAGTCTTACTCGCACAACATAAAGAAAAAGGCAAAGAATGTGCAGTATACTACATTTCCAAAACACTGGTAGGGTATGAACTCAATTATACCCCTATTGAACGAGCCCACCTAGTAGTGATTTCAATAGCAACCCAATTGAGGCATTACCTACTAACACACAAGATACAACTCATTTCCAAGATAGATCCACTCAAGTACCTACTTAGTAAAGAAGCACTAACAGGCTGCTTGGCAAAGTGGATTATGCTTCTCAACGAATTTGACATCGAGTATGTTGACTAAAAAGAAATCAAAGGGCAGGTCATTGCAGATCAGTTGGTTGAAGCACCACTCATAGGAGACCATCCGCTTATCTCAAATTTTTTAGATGAGGAAATATTCACAGTCATGCTAGCACAACAATGGAAGCTATATTTTGATGGATCATACAGTCGACATGGTTCAAGATATGGCATTATTTTCATCACACCTCAAGGTGATATCAATCTGAAATCATATAGGCTCACATTCCCATTCATAAATAACATACCCGAGTATGAATCCTTGATCACGGGACTAAGAATGATCGTACAATGGAACTTCACAACTAGTAATTCGATAGGTCAATGATGAATACCAAACTAAGGATGATAATCTCATAACTTACAAGAAAATGGTTGATAACTTGAAATAATTATTCATAGCTATCACTTTTGAGCATATTCCTTGAGATCAAAATAGAGTTATTGATGCAATGGCTATAATAGTCTCTCTCCTCAAAATTCAACACGCTATGAGTTCTTAATTGAACGGCTTTGGATCCTTGCTTATGATATCCCAAAAATTGAAATGTTATGTCAACTCATCGGTCGTGATTCCCCATGGTATGGTGAGTTTTACGCTTACCTATGCAATCAAATCCTTCCACCAAACCAATCCAACAACCAACAAAAAACCTTCATACGCCAATCCGTCTGATACATTATCATTGCCGAAACCCTATACCGACAAGGTCTTGATGGTAGTCTCCTTCGATGTTTAGAGCAAGGTGAGGTGACCATAACTTTAGAAGAACTACATGAAGATATTTGTGGGGCTCATTCAAGTGGCCCTTCATTGGCTAAAAATATCATGAGGGCAGTATACTATTGGCCCTCCATGGAAAAAGACTCTTACTACATTTCAAAAAGTACAAAAAGTGCCAAGATCATGGAGATTTGATAAATGCACCAATGCAAGAACTACAACCCATCGCAACACCATGGCCCTTTTTTCAGTGGTGACTTGACCTTGTGGGTAAAATCCATCCATCTTCATCCAATGATCACAACTTCATCATTACCGCCACAAAATACTTCACCAAGTGGATCGAAGTCATTCCACTTACCCAAGTAACCTAAAAGCAAATCGCTTCATTCATCTTAAACTACATCATCTGCCGGTATGGTGTACCCATGTCCATCATCACATATAACAGTCTTCCTTTCAAAAATCAGGATGTCCGTGAACTCTGTGATAAGTTTCATATCCAACACTATTTTTCCACCCTATATTACCCACAAGGAAAAGGTCAAGCAAAAGCCTCAAACAAGAACATATTGAGAATCCAAAAGAAGATAGTCAATGATGTTGGTCGTGATTGGCACATTCATCTGAATCCAACACTATGGGTATATCGAACCCCTCCAGGCGCAACACCATACTCATTTGTTTATGGAACATAAGCTATCCTGCCTATTGAGGTTGAATTAGCATCCCTGCAGGACTTGGAACTACTTGATGAGAAGCAACAAGATGCCTATAATCACCTCAAAGCATATCAGCAATGCCTGAGCATGAGTTACAATCATAGGGTCAAACCTCATACATTTGAGTTAGGAGATAGAGAATCTTCACAATCAACCAAACAGAGAACACCTAGGCAATTTTGAATCCAATTGGTTGGGTCCTTATTTCATTATTGTCATCTTCAGGTCAGGGGCATATCAATTAGCAACTTCAAAAAAAGGAACTACTGGCAGATCCAATCAACAACATGCAGCTGAATATGGGTTTTGACAGGTGGGCTTATGAAGGAATCAAGAATCTAGAAAAAAATGGGAAGTAGTGGGAAGAGAAAAGGAAGAAAGATGATAGGGACCAGAAGCAGTGGAAGAAGGATATGGAGGAAAAAGATAAGAAGATGGAAGCTCAGATTGGTAATCTGGAGGAAGGAAAAACTGCTATGAAAATCCTTTTGGTAATGATTCTAGATATCCTTACCACTGTTACTAAGAACTTAGAGGAAATCTCTAAGGTCCTTGAGGGCTCCAGCACTCCTAAACCCATCATGGACCTTGATATTGATGAAGATGCTATTGAGACAGGGACTGTGGAAAGTGCTCCTAGTGGCGTGACAAAGAGAACAAGGGCGAGCATGAAGAAAGCTGTTGTGGCCTCTTCTAAGGAAATCCCTAAACTTAGGGATAATGTTAAAGAATTGCATGGGATTAGTGGAAATTTGGCTAATGCCCTGAAAAACATTAAGTAGTTTGTTTTCTGTCTTTTGTCTATTTTGGCTGGACGTTGCTGGTTATGTGGGGCTTTTTTGCTAGATTTTGCTCGTTTCTATAATGGTTTTTTAGCTATTTATTCCTTCTTGTTTCTTAATGCTCTAATTTCTTAAGGATATTTTGTAAAGGGTTTCAGGGTCCCTTCAAAACCTACTTATCCATATTAAAAAACAACATGCATTTGAAAGAGTTTCAAATATTAGGCTCATCAAATATCAAAAAATACCAAAAAATTTAGAAAAGTCCCGAAAAAAGTACAAAAATAAATAAATCAAGAAAATATTAAAGAAAAATCATTCATCCAAATGGTGAAAACCACTTTGATGGCACCTTGGATAGGTACAGTGGTGAAAACTTGGCAAATAGGCGCTATTTGTAAAGGTTGCCACCTCATTGTCTTTTAGACTTGTTGTGCTCACATCCATTGCATCGGCTCATACATCATATCTATCATGGCTTGTTATTGATTTGAAATCAAGGTTATTACCTCATATGTCACACATCATTCTTTCACACTGACACCTAACTAGGGGCAACTTTTTACTATATGATGGGAGTGGATTCTCAATACTTGGTGATTCACCGAGTTACTTATTTGGAAAATATCCTGAAATAATCCAAAAACATTCGTAACATCTCAAAAATACTAAAAACATTCAGAAAATGTCTTGAAACAAACACCCCAAAAACATTCAAAAACAAAATAAACACCCAAAAACATTAGAAAACATCAAAATCAGTAAAAAATATTGCAATACACTTCTTCATTGTACATAAACATCGAGTCAGGAGCAAAACAACATTTGAGCTACCTACAAGATGACCAACTATTAAATCAATCAACAAGTAAACATCTGAGCAACACATACATGAGACCGTCTTATAATAGGATGCATACTTCCTTCAAAAAAAGACATGGTGACACGTCTCTTTGACAAGAGGATTTTGCTTGGCTGATAGGAACTTCGTTAGATTATTTCTTTATATATAAGGTTCCTATGCTACTCTAGGATATCCACAAGTTATTAGAGTGGTTGGGATGGTTCATAATATATTTTCTTTGTTTTGTGTTTGTGGATTTGTTCCAATGAAGTTTTGGGGCACATACTAATTGTGTCTATGTGGGAAGTTCACTAAGCTATGAGATCCTATACAAAAATACAAAGTCATAGATCAATATGGCTTACTGACTACATCGTATACCTCGACCATATGTTAATGAACTAGAATGGAGGGGATTTTTTCTTGTTTGTCGTGTTTGTTTATAGGTGCAATGCTCAACCTTGGTTTTTGATAACTCGGCCAAGATCGGTACTACCATGCTCAATGAGTATATATAGAACTCTGAATACACCATGGATCACCATTTCATCTTATCTATATATTTGAAAATATGCAAGGATGTACCTCAATGTCTTGCCCACATCTCCTATCCCACAGGAGATTGAGATTCACACAAAATGGGGCATCTGGCGACAAAAGGTAGAAAGAGAAGACTATATGTCAATATGCCCTAAATGTTAATCCAAGGAGCATGGTGACCTAGTCTACCCATCCTATGATCCATGGGGCACCAAGGAGGATGAGGAAAAGGAGAATCATGCAAGCAAGGAGCAAAGAAGCATGATTGCCAATGACACAGTTTCTTCGACTAATGGTAAGAAAAGACCAAATAATGGAGGGATTTTAAAAGAGACATGGAATATCTCAGAGCAAGAGATGGGAACTCTCCAAATCAATAAAAATGATGAAGGTACATAGGAATTGGTGAATCTTGATGCCATCAGAATAAAGGAAGAAAATTTCCAATCCCATGTTGAACCTCCTAGACTTACTCTAGCCAGTGAAGAACAACATCAGAAGCAATTGATCAGGATATCAATGTTGGGATTGGATCAGGTCTCCCTATTCCCCACTCAACAACCAACAAATAATATACTAGTTAATGAAGAAGAGGCTATACAGCCAGTAATGGATGAAGTAACAGAGGAGGATGAGGAATTAGAGTATGAAGACAACACCATTTTGTTATGAGATGCAAATTGCATAGAGGAAAGAACCATAAATTTTTTTTAGACAAATACTGTAAGGCTTTAGGACAAAACATCAACTCGAGGAAATCAAAGGTGTTTTTTCTAAACACACAGTTAAGATTGTAAAGGGATATAGCAAATTTTTTAGGCCTTAGAGTTGAAACCTTTGCTGGGGGATTCTTGGGGATGCCTTTATTTGCAGGAGTAAACAAAACAAGCTACAAGGAGAGTATAATAAATAAATTTAAAATCAAGATGGAGACTTAGATAGGGAAGTAGTTGATGTCTATGGGGAAGCTCCTAATCAGGTTATGAAACATTTATTTTGGAGTGGGACTAGAGACCAGAACAAATTTTGATTGGTAGTATGGCATAAGGTCTGCTCCTCGAAGGAGGCTGGGGGAACAAGACTAAGACAATTGTTAATAATGAATCTCACTATGGGGGCTAAGATAGTTTGGAATATATATGCACGTGGACATCAAAGATGGGTCCAAATTCTCTGAATGAAATACTTAGACTCGAATGAAGACACCAATATTTTCACAAGTAACCTGCCCCGAGGATCTTCTATATGGAACTACATATTGGAATGTAGATATATTATGTCATACCATGTCAGCTGGGAGGTTAGGAACATACACAAGGCTTCATTTTAGTCAAACTCATGGGAAGGGGAGAAGCCTTTGATAGAAGTTGCTAATTTGGAGATAATAAAAGTTGAGACCACCAGACAATGGAGAAACAAGAATAGTGATTATGGGAGAATGATTGAATAGAATGGGGTTGGGGTATGGGAGTGGAAGTCTCTATGTGAGATAAATTCCCTAGAGGATCATAAGGCAACACTAATAGAATTACTAAGTAAAATATAGTTCATGCCATCAACTAAAGAAGTTGTCATTCGATGATGCAACTCAAGCACTAGAAGCTACAAAGGAAGTTTGGGTTACAGAGTGAAATAAGCAGCAATTGCTAAAAAGAATTGGTTGATCAAACTGATATGGAATGAAATAATCCTACCCAAGGTCAAAGTCTTTACCTAGACAACTCTATAGAAGAATATTCTAACAAAAGGTAGATTGCAAAAAATGGGGATTTATGGCACCGAAAGGTGTGCTATGCCAAAGAGAGTGTGAAACTACTAATCACATTCTATTAAATTGCAAATTTCTGATTGAACGTTGGTATTTTTTCATGGCCAAACTAAATATTCAATGTTCGATATCCAATGAAATTATAGAATGGTTCAATATGTGGCTAGTCATCAAGACAAAGAGCTTATTTGAGTGCTTATGGAAAGTAATCCCCTCAATAGTTGTGTGGGAACTATGGAAAGAAAGGAATAGATGAATTTTTCAAGGAATACAAATGAACTCCATGGATTTATGGCGGAAGATTGAGGGTGCAACAATTGAACTAGTCAACAATGCAGTCAAGGAAAAAATGATTAAAGCCAATACCTTCACAAATTGGGATGATGAAATGCTCAAAACCTTTGACGACCTCAAAGTTCTGAAAGTTGATGGAGCATCGAAGGGTTTAAATCATAAAAACTTGAGATAGGGTATACAGTGGATGGCTCATGAGTAGGACTAGATAAAAATCAATTTTGATGGAGCCTCCAGAGGTAATCTAGGTCCCAATAGCATTGGATGTGTGGCCAAGAATCAAGAAGGGAAAAAAATTGCAGAAAGATAAATCCATATTGCAAAAACTACTAATAACATTGCTGAATTTAGGGTTGCACTGGCAAGATTACAAATATACATCTTGAAGGAGACTCATTAGTTATGATCAATGCAACCAGGGAAAATAGTACACTGAATTGGAAATTGACACTATGGTTAAGACCAATTAGGGAAATTATCTCTACTCTAGAAGGGTTCAGGGTCACACATGTGTACAGAGAAGAGAATGATGTGGTAGATAGATTGGCAAAAGCAATGTCAGAAGCACAAGGGACACTACTGACAGATATATCACATTAAATGGAGTAATGAGTAAGATAAGTGGCATGAGATTAGATAATAGTCCAAATAAATCCTCCACACATAATAATCAGAGATCATTATGAGTTGTGAGATTCAGGACCAAATAGCTACCAAAGCATGTGATGGGGGGACAAATGGCAATGACTGGATGAATGAAAAAAAATGAATTTAATTTTACCATAAAGGAAAAAAGGAAGAGAGAAGAGATAAATGATTAATGATGTCACATGTTTCCATATTGGGTCGGTTGATGAGACAATGAACACAAGGCACTTGAGGCCGAAACACTCATTTCTCAGTATGGAAGGTACTTCACATTGAAGAATGTATAGGATATTAACCTCTCATTATGTGATAATCGAGAAAAGCATCAAAATAATATTTATGCAAGGATTTAAGCACGAGGATAAGTGGAAGATGAATAGATAAATGCTAGTGAGGTGTGGGGTGAGTCATTGTTTGTTTGGACAAAAAATACAACTAGGAAGAGAGTAAAGATGGACATGCCACTGATACTAGAATCCACCAAACAAACAATGTCTTTTTTGGGTGAAGTCACATATAAACAATTGCTCTTTGTTTTATTTGTGAGGCACCCCCTAGTATTGTAAGTCATGGAGAAGGTGCTTGGGAAAGAATTTTTATGGGCATACCACATATATAATGTCAATATAGATATAACAACCATGTTTCTTGCCATAACATTATATCTTGGGGTGACGAAGCCCATGTGAAGAAACTATGTCAGTATCTATTCAAGCATGCCTTTCTAGGGGAGATTGATGTGATGCTTGACAATGTTGATAAGAACTTGATGGTTCCCATGCCACAAAATTACTATATGACTCATGAGCATGAAGGAGAAATCCAAAAAATTCCCACTAGTGTGAATGTTGGAAATTGAGGAGCTGATAGAGTGTATGGGGGAAATTGAAAGGGGTCTGGTTTTCCTACAATGCCTAGCCAACATTCCAACTCCTTCAGTGGAAGAATAGGTCAAAGACTACATGGAGATGGAGGGAATGTTGGTGGAAAGTGATAGTGAAAGGAGAGTTTAGGACTAGAGATACCAATGCTACCAAACAGTGGAGAAGACTGGGTAGAGGAGGATTCCAGAGATGTGGAAGAGGTAGCCAGAAGCTTGATCCATGTAGAATGTGGGTTTGAATGTCCAGCAGTGGCCAGGGAAGAAGTGGTGAAATGAGCGAGGAGGGAAAAATTGACATTGAGCAACGAGGAAGATGAGGTCTCCACTCCTGAGGTGGGAAGCAGACAATAAATGACACATGCAGACATAGAAGACAAGGAGCCAAGGAGGTTTGAGTACCCATGTGAAATCAAGAAGGCAAGGAAGGCATAAAATCTATTTTTTTGCTTCTTATTGAATATAGAATGTAATCATTTATTTTCGGGTGGGTGTAC
This sequence comes from Cryptomeria japonica, assembly GCF_030272615.1. NCBI lineage: Eukaryota > Viridiplantae > Streptophyta > Pinopsida > Cupressales > Cupressaceae > Cryptomeria > Cryptomeria japonica. The sequence continues at coordinate 599,905,164 of NC_081408.1, read as the reverse complement.
AAATATAATTCTATGGATTGGATGCTGCAATTTGGCTTATGCAGCTATGGATGTTGTGGATAGATAGGTAGATACATGGCTTTTCACTGAATTTTGTATCATCAGTGAAGCAAGCCATTTTCCAAAAAATTTGAACAGAATGCAAACAATCTTAAAGCTAATATAAAGGGTGTTGGCCTATACTAGCTATTAATTTACCAAAAAAAATAATTGTCCATTTAATTTATCCTTATCATCTTTACATGTCCACCGCTTGAAAATACAATGACAATTACCCATAAAGTATAAATATTTAATATTTTTCTCTCATGTCCTAGGGAACACTTTCTAAGGAACATGGAGACATGTGAATGGCATAGGATTGCAAGGTCAATGTCACCTTATCCTAAAACATGAGAGGTTGGATTATCTTCTATTAAAATGAAATGAGACAAGTAATTCTAATGTGAATCAAGCTGATTTCTACAATGATATTAGTATAGGTAATGTAAATTTAGTAATATTACTATGCATAATGTTAGCAATATTGATGATATTTTTACCCTCCAATTTTTATGGAAAATAGTGAATAGTATATTATCATTCATGTTTCTTTTGTTTCACCTTCTTGCTTGTACATATGTCTCCCACTATACTTTTCTCTTTTAAACAGTCTTCTATTCAATTTTTTAATAAATGGGTTTTTTTTTGTTCTAATATGTTATAAAAATAATAAATTCTTTTAAATGACAAAAAACCTTGGATAATGTTGGTTCTAATTTTATTTTGGGTGGTGATAATGGGTGTGATGCTTCAATGGATGATAACAAGTCTAGCTCTTCCAAAGTAGGGTTGAAAAATCATGATATACCCTCATATTTTGCAAGGTTGAGTAGGGGAGAAATATCCCTACTAGTTAGTTCTCTACCCTCTCTTTGTTTTTTTTATAGATTTTGACTTGAAAATTAGAGTCCTTAAGTTCCATGACATAAAATATATAGTTATTTTTTCTTGTAAATCCAAGCCTAACCTTGATTTTTTGTTGTTACAAGAGGTTGGGTCTACTAAATATTATATAAAAGGTGCTTGCAAATTGATCAAGGGAGATTTCTATACCTCTTCATCCTTCTTGAGGTTATATTATGGCTAGACATGCATCTTCTCCTTCTAAAATTATGTAGGAGGAAATAAATTTGGATGGTATAATTCTACTATATGCTCCATATATACCCCTAATGATTGAAAATAATGTAGATAAAATTGGTGGCTATAAAGTTTGATGAAAGGGTAATAAAAAAATTGGAACAAGTTTAAAAGGAAAAAAAACCTTGTGGATCCTTTAATTGATTATAAGAATGATATTCAAGAAAAAAAATTGTTCTTCATCTCCTTTTTAAGAGGGCGATAAGGTATTTTTTTCTAAATTAGATAGGTTTATTGTAAATAAATCATATTTTTTCATCCACTCTATTCCAAATACTAATGTGGTTCAAGTTCTTGCAATTTTATTGGATCACCACCTTCTGGAAATTGAGGTTTTCCTTATTTTGTTTCCTCCTAAGTTTTCTTATGTCTGAAAAGAATTTAATAAGCTTAATACATCTCACTTGAAAGAACCATCTTGTGCTAACACTTCAATTAATTGTTGACTTTTGAATTATAGATTTATTTTTTGTGATTTATTATATTAGTAGGTGGGCTAAAGATGTTTTTTATTATGGCAAAAACAAGTTTTGAAGGGACCCGAAACCCTTTACAGAAAGATTACAAAAGATCTATTAGAGAGGCTCAACAAAATAGAACAAACAAATAAATAAAGAACCCCAATCCAAACAATAGCAAAAATCCAACAACATGCCAGCAGAGAAGCAGCAGTACCAACAAAAAAACTAGCCCAGGTTCTTCACGGTTTCAACAACTTCAGCTTCAAGATGATGCATATTTTGGGCAGCATCCTTCAGTTCTACGATGTCCTGAGGCAAATTAGTTGCCTTCTTATTTGTGCTAGCCCATGTACGCTTGCTTGGACTAGAATCTTTAGTGCCCGTCTCTTTATCTTTTTCTAAATCAACAAAAGCCCTTTCCTTATGAAATTTTTCCATCTTTGCCACTATAGTCGCCATGTTGTTAATTGAAGTTTTTAAAACTTTATGGCTATGCGCCATGATATTGCGAAGGGCAGTCTCACATTTTCTGATCCTATGTTCATCTTCCCCAAAAAAAAATTCATACGTTTCCTTCATCTTTTGGATGGCTTCCACATTCTTAGGCAAGCAGTCAGCCATCATCTTCTCATTCTTAGTCCATAGAGCCACAACAGAGGTCCCTTCAAGAATCACCTTCATACCACCAGGAGACAAGGAATCTGTCACAGCTTGCATTGCAACATCTATTTTCTCCTTAGCTTGTAAATCCTCCATTTTAGACGAGAGAGAAAGTTGTCTGAGGTTGAGGCTTTTGATCTCATGAAAAGGCCATCTAAAGAGCCTGAAAAGATGCACAAAACTGTTCTTAGCATTTTCCAAAACCCCAAACAGAATCTCCTTCTTAGGCTAGAAATCTTGAAAGCTTAGATCCACTGATTTCTGGGAATTTCCCTCATTATCATGAGGAGAGAGAGAATCTATCAAATCTAGAGGGGAAACAAGAACATCATGTTCCTGAGAACTCTTAGAAATCACAAGAGCAGTCTGTTTCCCTTTCCCCTTAGCTTTCTTCACAGATTTAAACACCACCAGATGAAGGGGACTCAATGCCCTTACTAGTCCTTGTAGAAGAAAACTTCAGCCCTTTTTTAGGCTTTTTGTTGGGGGGAGGGGGGAGAGGCTTCATCCTCCTCATTCTCTGTTTCCCATCCTTCACTCTCAGAATCCCCGCTATCTTCCCCTTCCTCCTCAGAAATCGAGAGAGCCCTATCAGGGTTCACAAGAACCATAACCTTAAGGTGTTAAAAAATAAGCAAGATTATCCCTTGGTGCAGAACTGGGTTACTGTTAGGGTTCTCTCTATGATCCACAATGCTTGCATTCAAAGATGAAACTAGGTAAAAACGGAATGAAATTTTTACCTTATGTCTGAAGTGATTAAACAAAACAAAATGATACCCATAAATCTTTGTGAACCTACCATCCAATGTGAAAAATTCCATGATGGCTTTGAGAAGTTCCCTCCAGATGGGCTTAATCTGTTTCATCTCAAAGTTGGTTTTGTTCACCTTCACCAGTTTGGCCTTTTCCTTTGTCATTTTTGGGAACTTCTTGATCCCCGCATTCGAGAGCTTCCCGTCCCTATAAAATTTGATGCCCTTTGAGGATAGACCAAAAACCTCTACTACAAGATTCTCATCCACCACCATAGTCTTTCCAAACAAGTTAGGTTTCCCATTTCTCCAACCTTTCACAAAAATATTCATAACTTTTTGATCATTCCCATGCAACCTCTCCAAATAAGGCGTAACCCCGCCTTGATGAAGATGATGCCAAATAGTCACATTGTTTCTCCAACTATTGCAATTCGAAGGTTCAACCATGTGTCTATTACTGCCCATGTTGCAGAGCATAGAAGAATGCACCCAGAGGAAATAAAGAGTAGGGCTTCCAAAAAAAAACCAGCAATACCATTCAAACCAAAAAACACACAGAAAACATGCGAGATATGAATAATATCAATGATAGCGAGGGCTTTCTGACATAAGACATACTTGATAATAATAGCATAATCAATTAATCACATCATCAAGATTTGTGGGCAGAATGCCAATTTTTCCTTGTGTTCGATCATAAGCTAGGAGGGTCTTAACTTCAACCACCAGGGTGTCCTCCCCATACCAAGTACAAATACAATTCGACTTAACCACAAATTGGCAAAATAATCAACCACATTATTCACCTCTCGATAAGCATGAGATATAAAACCATTTTCAATAGTTTGAATAATTTGAAAAGAAGAGGATATACAGTTCTCAATAGTCCAAGAGGCCCTATATTTCCCCTTAAGACATTGAATGATGTTATTGGAGTCCCCCTCTATCCAAACCATTTTGCAATTAATATGCCTAGCAATATCCAAGATTTGATAGGCACCCATGGCTTTCGCGAGGTGGTTGGTCTAGCTACCCATGGGGAGTGCCACCGTCGGTGGGCTAAAGATGTTGAATATGTTGTTTCTTCCACAAAATTTTTTGGTAGACATTAAGCCAAGCTAAGCCTATAATAGAGAAGGTTAACAAAAAAAATGTATTTTATAAAAAATAAGCTCTTAAATTTTGGCCTTTTTTTAATAAAAAGAAGTCCATGGAGATTAAGCACTTGTAAAGGTGTGGTCAATTTTATAAGGCTAAAGAGGCCAAGCTTATGTCTAGACTTATGTGGTTACATTTGGCAAATGTAGAATCTAAATTCTTTTTCAATTTTTTGAATTTCAAGAATACAAGAGGGAATGTGTATTTCATTTATGTGAATGATAATCTATTGAAATATTATTCTAATATTAGGTGTGCTTTCTATCGTTTGTATGACAACCTTTATTCTAGTGGTGTTGATAATACTAGAAATATTATGGCTAAGGTTGTTCCTTGCAAACTCATTCATAATAGTTATATTGCCTTAGATAAATTTATTTTCCTTGATGACATTTTTAATGCTATTTGCAATAATTGGAAGGCTCCTAGATGTGATAGATTTTTTATAAACATTTACAAAGCTAATATAAATTGGATTAGCAAGATTTTGTAAGAAGTTTGAAATGAAGTTATAGTGACTGGTTGCTTTAGAAATTATATCAATAATTTGACTTATTCCTAAAGAAGTAGTCATTCTCAACTTAATAACGTGAGGTCTATTACTTTATTGAATGTGTCCTTTTAAATCTTTGCTAAATATTTTGCATTGATAATAAAGAAAGAGCTACCCATTGTTATTCCTTCTCAATCAAGAAAGAGCTACCCATTGTTATTTCTTCTCAATCAAGTTTTGTTAAGGGAAGGCATCTTCTTGATATCTTGGTCACTAGTTGGAAAGGGATACAAAGGGATAAGTTGTTTATGAAAAAAATTGTCTTTCTGGATTTTGAGAATTCCTATGGACTAAAATTGAATAGGCCTTTATTTTGTCTATGCGTGGTTAATTATTTTGTGAATGTTTAGCATTATATTTTAGGATTTTTTCGCCTTTTTTTAGAGATACTTTACACAAATTTGTACTAGTGGTGAAATGTTAACTTCATTTCCTTTCACAAGTCTATTAGTCAAGGTTGTCTCATTGCCCATTATCTTTTTGTTGTTATTGTTAAATCTTTGCATTATCTCTTATGGAATTTACCTTTATGCCCTATTGTTAAAGGATTGTCTCTAGCCTCTAGTCATTCTATTGTTGAGCTTCAATTTTTTAGTGGCATGCCTATTTTAGATAAAGATAATTTTGAAGTATTGGATAAAAGATTGGAGTTGTAATGTATTGTTTCTAGTTTAAAAGTTGTAATTAATAAATCTAGCATTTTAAGTTGCAACACTATGTATGTTAAGGCATGTTGTTTGTACTACTCCTAGGGAAGTAGGAGGTATGGGGCTAAGAGATATTTTTTATACATCGAATATCTCTTCCAATCAAGTGGATTATAAGGTATATGTTAGGTAATGAGTCTGGGTAAAAATTTGCATGCATTTCTAATTGTGTGGATAAAGTTAGCTTTGAATAGAATGGGTTGCATTTTGTGATATTTTACTTTACAATTTCAAAATTAAATAATTTGGTTCTACTATTTTATGTTAAATTTAGAAGCTATGTAAATATTTAAAAAATATAACTAAAGTTCATGAGATTTTTTTTCTTCTAAAGATAAGATTTTTGGATTTAAATCTATTTGGTGGACCTTGGTTGGCATTTTTTTTACTTCATATCCACTTAGGGTTGTTTTGATAATTCTTAGTATAATAAATGTCTTAAATCTATTATGGAATCCTAGAAAATGGTTGATTGATGGATTGGGATCTTATCCAAAGTAGGTTGCTTCAATGGTTTGAATGTTTGCTTCAATGTTGTTGATTGGAATGATAGTCTATGGGATAATATAATATGAGCAACTAGACAAAAAAATTAATGTCACTATGAAATATTTGTTTTCTCTTTTGTCTTAGTCTAAATATTGATTTAAGAAATTTAATTTCATCTAGGTTTCTGAAGATCCCAATAATATTTGAGATAAGATATTAAGCACTATTTGGTATAATTTTATTGAGCTTAAGAAGTGTTTTTTTTTAGTCAAATGGAAGTTGTTATTTAATAAACTTGTTGTTGGTGAAGTTATAGTAGATCCTAAATCTAAATCTTATAATTTGTGTGATAATTTTTTTAACCTACTTGTCTTCTACATATGGTAAACCTATTGTTAGTTGGTATGATATGCCATATGATAAGATATTGTGTTCTTTTTCTCTTGATTATTTGTTTAACAAATTGTGGTTTATAATGTCTTCAAAAATTCTTTGGGCTATTTGTAATACTATAAATGAGAATATTTTGTAAGGACTAGAACACATAAGGTTTTCTTAAAAATTCACAATCTCCTTGTTTTAAGGATTTTTTTCTATAAAGTTCCTAAGAACAATGATGATAACATATAATTTATTCTTTAAGGAATACCAATCTCTAGTGCTCATATTATACAAAGGGGCATAGTGCCAAGTGGTTTGGTTTATGGCCATGATAGATGATTCATTCAAAAAGGTATTGTGGTGGTTAGTGTCTCTTCCTACGAGTCTAGTGGTTATGATGTAACTGTTATCAATGAATCAATGAAGCAAATAGGTAACAGTAACTTTGGTAGATTCATTTGATCATGTTTCTAATTGTGGTGTATATGTCATATTGCTAATGATAATGGTGTATGTTCCTATGATGATATTTCTCCTAGTGTTGATGTTGATTCCTCTACTAAGAATTGTGCTTTAATTTTTTTACCTTTTATGAGAAAGGGGAATATATTTTTGCAAATGGTACTAGGTATTTTGGTGTGCAAGTTGATCTTGGGATTTCTTTTGATACTGATTCAAACATGGATGTTTCCCGAGTCTTGACCTAAGGAATGTGTGGATTAGAAATTCAATTAGCTATAAAAATATGTTAAATGTTTCATTTACATGTTATATAAGAAATGCAATGACATTTGATCTTAAATGCTTTTATACGGTATTAATTATTGTTATATGTGCTAGTTTGCTACCTCATATTATTCCTTGCTTTGATCATTTTATATAGTTGGTTATTTGGTGATGGTTCACGATGGCTAAGTTTTTTATGGCTTGTATGGATAGATTAATCTTTTTGGTAGTTCCTTTTTGAGTTTTCTCACAACTATATTAAATATTTGTAGGAAGACTATTTGTAAACTATTTATAAAAATATATATAAATCACATATTTCATAAAGTTTATTTATACATAACATCACATCATCCATATCATTATCAAATTTATTATTAATTATTGAAACTATGAACTCGGTTTCCTATTTAGGGTGTGCATGTTGAAAAAAAGATGTCATTGATATCAAAGGTGTTGACTAGTTCTATCAACAATATCAAGGCATCCAAAGGATTGCAATTATTGTCATATAATTTAGAGCATATGAGTTTCAAAAAGACAGAGTCAAGTATGTATCTTAATGTTATCATCATGCTTAGGTTTCAGTGGTTCTTGATTGTCCATCACTTGTGCTATTGTCTGGAAGTATTTACGGTCTGTTTCTTAGAAACTATAAGTGCTCTCAATTGCACTGTCTTGGTATTTGGTTCGGCATTCTACTACAGTTAAGAGTTATGGCTTGTGGTTTGAAAGTAACTACATATGAAATACTATATTCCAAACAGACAAAAAGTTCAGAGTGTTCATTATGCTAGTTGGTTGACAGTGTTGATGTTTCAGATAAAGGAAGCACGTGAAGATTATTTAAGACTAGTAAAGTATATGCTAGGTTAAACATAGTGTATCCCTAATCCTGGTGTAAAGTGTGGGATTTTGGACCTGGCCTATTGCATGTTTGGTTGAGGAATCTTCTTGTGGCCAACTTGCAAATCAAGTAATTATGTTCTAGGTCGACTTCTAAATGTAGTTATGATAGTAATGCATATATATTGTTCATCTAGGCTCATTCCTAGGTGGTTATGGATGTGAATGTGCTAGAAGAGTTGTCCAAACTGTCTATTGTATTAGTTGAGAGGAATTAAGGTGCCTGAATCATATCTTGTTATATTTGAGGTTGGTGCCTCATAATTTGAGTTGGTGCTCAATATTGAGCTAGGGGATTTGTGCCCCTTGTAGGTTGGTGTGTGAAAATTCATTTAAGAAGATGGGTGTCTTTGGTGGGTTGGTGCCCATAAAAATCTGCATGTTTCATATTTCTTCGTGAGGCTAGATTTGGATAGTAGATGCAAGCAACTCTTCTCATTGTGGTTTTTCCCTTTTGGGTTTCCATGTATATCTAGTGTTCTTATGTGTGATTGTGTTTATCATTTGATTAGTTGCATTAATGTTAAAGTAAGATCTGAAAATAGTTCTAATAATGAATCAAATTTTGAAGTGTAAATTTAACATATTTTTATCAACCACCCCCTTAGTATATCTATGTGCTTAACATTGCATCTTTAACATTGTCACTTCCTTCTTTAACATTATCACTTTCTTCTCTAAACTTTCAAAATACCTAATGATAAAGATCAAATTCAATTCATTGATGACATAAAAAATATTCAAGGAACTTGTTTAGATTTACATATTAAGTCTTTAACATTTCAAATATTTGTCACCCAATCTTCATGAGGATTATGAAGATAAAAAAGGTATACATCTCATCTTGAGCTACATTATATTAATGTTTTCCATTCTTTACATACTCATTTTACCTAATTATATATTTAATATCTATAAAATCTGATAAGGATGACTATATTCACCTGGTTGATTGGGAAATTAGGTTCCCAACACCATCATCAACCTTGTTGAAGAAAGCAATTGTGTATATCAATGCTTGATTACTTTTTATAATAGTATCATTTGAAACTTTCTCCTTTTTATTTCTTGTTATGGTCCTACTCACATCAATTATATTTGAAACATATGACATCACACTAGCATGCCCACTTTTAAGGCTAACGAGGATGCTCATAATCAACATTTTCGAATTTGTTTTAATTATAGGAAACACATAATCAAGAATTTAAGGATGATATCAATTAGTGATTATGAAATTTTCCATCTAGATTCAAGATATCTTTAAAAAAAATTAAATAATCATTTATATCACTTTTTTTAGTATTGCAATTAATTTTTTTCTTTTTTTATTGACATTGTTTCATAAAGTACCACTTTCACTAAAAATATATTTTTTACAATTTATTAGAATTAGATTATTAGATCTAATATCTAGTGCATGGATATTTTTGGCAATTTTTTAATTAAATATTTTCTTATTAATTTTTGAATTAGAACAAACACAATTTCATACTTATATTATTCCATAACAAATTTATTTATTATATTTGTGAAATTTAGTTTTTATTTTTCTTTTTCATTAAATCAAGACACTTATATGACATTTTTTGAGATTTTTCTAATAATGCTTGTTATCTTTCTTAGTGTCCTATATAGATGTCATTATTTTTCACAATAGACCTATACTCGTTATATATATAACAAAAGAATATTTTAAATAAAAAGAATATATATATATATATATATATATATATATATATATATATATATATTAAAGCTAATACTAAGGGATGCATACTTATGAAATGACATTTCCATCTTTCGATCCCTCAAAGGTGAAGCATTTTGTTACCATTTAGATAGGTTTGCAAAAGACTACATCAAGGATTTGATTTAAGCCTAGGGGGATACTATCCAAGGGGGTTTTATCTAACCCCCTTTAAGAAAAAATCACCAATCTAATAATTTTGTACATTTCCCTACTTGCATCTAAAGGTAGCATCATTCTTCTCGTACTTTTCATCATTGGAGCTATAGGTTTTACCCATTGAACTCAAATCTATTGTCAAATTGTCCATGGCTTCTTTTCTTGTGTCTATTTCCCTCTTGATAATGATACATATGCCCAATAGTTCTAAGGTCTCCTTCATTTTATCATGAGTAAATAAGAAAGCCTAACAATTGGCATTAACCTAATATATATCATTATAACTAAATATTTATCAAATATTTCCTTCAAATTTATAATGATTGACCTTTTAAGTATCATTTTATGATGAGCATAAGATTTTAAATTTTCTATGTCAATCTCAATTAAGTGGCCTAAATTATTTTGAGGAACCTTTTGTGTGTCAAGGGAGAGAAGAGGTAAAAAATAATCTCCAATATCCATATGAGTGTAACATAGAGAATTGCACTCTAAAAATTTCATGTTGTATGTTTTGCTCAATTTGGAGCATTAGTTTGTGTTATCCAAATGTCTATTGGATATTGTTGTTGCTAGAATGTGTTGTTGTCATCGATGTCAACATATTGCTATGTTCTTGTGCTCCAGTGTTGCAGAGAGTTAATCCACGTAATAAAATCATTTGTGTATTTGAGGTTTCAATAATGAAGTATCTCTAGTTGATTCAGTATGAGTTTCATGATGCTATGTGGTGATTTGTTCAAGTTGTGAGGTCCGATATGAGGACTGGTTTTTCAGTGTTCAGTGTTGTTGAGTTGTGGTATTTGATCCGTTGTTCTCTGGAATGATTATATCTTGAGTTGCGAATTTGAGAGTGTTTCAAATGTTCATGTGTGTCTTCAATTCAGATGGTTCGTGATTTGGTGCTTTGCAAGTTATCTTTCTATGTTCAGTTGTTGTTGTTGAGTGTTCTTGAGTGTTAGTATGTTGATCTATGAGATTTGATTAAGTGGTGTTGTTGCAACTATTGCAGATGGTTCTAACATGCTTGTGGATGTTTCTTAGTTGCGTCCTATTTGTTTTGCTTATTCGCATTGATCATTGTGCACATTATTGAATATTGTATTGATCTGGTGGTATTTTTCATGTTATGCAACATATTCGGTGGTGTAGCGTGTTGCAAATGATCTTGACAAGATTTTCGGTGGTGTTGCATGGTCGAGGATTTGATTTGGGTCCATGCTATGTCCTTGCCGACATTGTATTGGTCCAGTTGGTCCAATGAGTGATCTATGTATCGTGTGATACAATTTTGTAATTAGGTCTTCTTGGTTGACCCGACCTTGTGATCAAAGTTGATGATTTGTATAAATATATGTCTTAGTCATGTAAGTTGGATGTAAGTGTTGCGTCTGTTATATCAGAGAGTGTTGTATATGCGAACAAGGGAATTGATATTTTAGTGTGAAGTGAAGAGCAGAGAAGTGTTGCAGAGCAGACAAATGTGCTTAATCGAAACTATCATTAGGCATTTGGAGATGTTTTTCTTTCAGTTCATGTAAGCTGGATTGATGTCTGATCTTTGTAAGGCAGTGAGCTTTCCCAAGGTTGTAGCCCTTATTATTGTTTTGAACAGTGAGCTCTAGGCAGTGTCCCTGAATGCATGTGCTTTCCCCATTGTAATATTTTCACATACTATTGTAGAGTATCATCTTATTGTGGGTAGGTTCCCACCATGGTTTTTCCCTTAACCGGTTTTCCCACGTCAAAATCTCGGTGTTGTGTGTGTTCCAGTTATTGTGTTCATCTTTCCTCTTGCTATTCTTGATCAGATTTGAAGTTGTGCTTAATTTGTTTAATTCAGTGAAAACAAATTCACCCCCCCCCCCCCTCCCCCTCTCAGTTTTCCTTCTTTGTTGTTGCCAACAATGTCAATATGCTAGTACTACTTTTCAATAATTTCCTTAATCCTTGTATTGTTCCCAACTTATTGAGACTTTATTTAGTCCAAAATTTCTAGACACAAGTGCTACATGTAGGCATTTGCATGATGTGCTTGTATCTTGTGACAATTCATGATTCTATTATTTTAAGTATTTCACCCTCCTTTGCTATCTTTAACTCATGAAAGGTAACTATCATGGGCACATTTTGAATATTTCTTTGAAAAAACTTTCAAGCTTTAATAGAAAAACCAAAAATCTTCATTGTTGAAGTTTAAACTTCTTATCGGCATTCTTTATATGTGAAAACTATAAATCTTGTTTGTATAGTGGTATAAACTCAAACAAACTACACTAACCTCTTGGCTACAAGATAGAGGTGATTTTGATCTTTCTACTATTGTTGTTTCAAGCTCTTCATTTGTTTCTCATTTACTCCATTATTTTTTTACTTGGCGCTCTTAGTATCTTTGGAATCTAGGATTCAATGCTCTTATTGTTAAAAAATAGATTCTTCATATTTCTACTAATTGATAGCATCATTTCATGGTGAGCATGAGATTTTAATTTCTCTATGTCAGTCTCAATTAAGTGGTCTGAATTCTTCTTAATAATTTTGTGTGCATTGTGGGACATAAGACTATGAGTTCTATCCTAATGTCTTCTATCACACCACTATCAACACAGATACCCTGCCCATTTCTCATGTAGACAATAATTCTTCTAGCCTCCTTGTTGTTGCAACCCTAAGCTTAATTCACCATCACCACCACCCATCAACCATTTTGAGCCTATCCTTCCAATTGTAGAGGCTCCTTCATCTTTACCTATAAGCATTAGTACACATGGTTAGAAAGGATCAATTCCAATTGGTTGAGTATCTCAAGAATGGCTCACATATACTTCCACTAAGGAGTACATGTTCACATCTGATGTGTATGTTCCTTTATAGTCATCAATCTTCATAAGATTGTTGACACTCAACTCATCAAATACTCCAAATAATGTTGTATTTGTAAATCAATCCTTGTGTATTGCTACAAGTGAGTTTCTACGTAAATCTATAATGGTTATTCCTCCCTCAACTCATCACCCTTCTCCTTATGATATAGATTAGGAGGAAGATTGTATGATGGATGATGAGCCATATATTTGTACCTTTCTATATATATGTATGTGTGTGTTTGAATTTTTTTCATATAAATCTTGTAATCTTATTTGTTTGTATCTATTAATTCCACCTAGATTACCCATGTTCTCCTTGTATGTGTATGGATATAGGGAGAAAAATATTGTTCTTTTATTTGTTTCTACATTCCCCTATATGCTATATGTTGCAATTTTATTTTTTGTACTTTTGGGGATAATGTAAAGTGAGACATTTAGGTCTATTATATGTTGACCCAAACAGATTATTTGTTTTTAGTTATATAGTCCTTCTTTTGTACTCTTAGTTCAACAAGGCTTGGAGGATGATGGTAAGTGAAAAGCTTCCCCTAGGATCATAATATAATTTGCATCCTTTGTGTTTATGCAATTATTTTAAGGAGTCTCCTACTTGAAGCACTTCACGTATATGCTCCTTAAAGCATTTGATCTATATGGAGTTTGTTTTTTTAATGCTCCCTACAACACGTACTTCCTACAATGTTGATAGCATATAAAATACCTAGCATAACATAGTTTTCTATCTTGTGGGTCTTTGTATATCCTACCTCTTTTGGATACCTTTCATGGTCACCCTATAACCTATTTTGTAGTACCGATGATTCATGAATGTATCATTTGGTTCCTAGCATAACATAACTTGATATCCCTAGAACTATACTTAACATACCTTTCAAGACACATATCACTATAAAATACCTCTTTGTTTCATTTTCCAAACTCATCTTTCTCTTTCTCATTTTTTGTTTGCTTTGTGTTTATATATGTTTGTTTGTTATGTATTTTCTTTTGTACATTATGTGTTTATTCTTAATATTTATGACCTTGTTGGATTCCATAAATATCTTTAATATTCATTTGCTATGCAAGATTTTTCTTTCTAATCCATTTCCCTTGCAAGTTCTCAACTTGGGGGCATGTTCACCCTACCTATACAATTTGCATCTTCTAGAATATCCTCTTAGGTGTATATTATTTTTTTAGCATTTCTTGTGATTACTTTAGTGTGTATATGTTATATTAAATCATATGCCCGCTAAAGTGGGGGAGAAATGTAACATACAAAATTGCACACCCTTATAATTTCATGTTGTATTTTATGCTCATGTTGGTGTGATAATTTTTTATTTTAATATAAATATAATAGCACTGTTTTGTTATACTTTCTTAATCCTTGTATTGTTTGTAGCCTATTGAGCCTTGGTTTGTTTTTTAGTGTCCAAACACAAATAATACACATGGGCATCCTACTATAATTTGTGATTCTTTTGACCATTCTAAGAATTTCACTCTACAAAGTTTATCTCACGAATAGTAATCATCTTGAGAAAATTCTAAATGATTATCCTTCCCTTTGACTCCTCTTTGACCATGATTCATATGATTTTATTAATATTCTCACAAACTATTGCTTGAAAAATGAAGCTTTATCAACAAAACCATCTCCATTATCAATTTTTTAAGCACTTACTACATTCTTTGCTTGTGATGACAAAATATCACACTTACACACTCACATAGGTATGGTAGCAACTCAAGCCAATAGTATTGTCCCTCTTGACTACAAGTTAGAGCTATTTTTTTTCTTGTTCGTGGTATTGTTCCAATCTATTCATTGTTTTCTCCTTTACTCCATTAGTGTTTTCTAAGTTTTCTTAGTATCATTGGCATCTAGGATTCACTATGTTATTGCCATTATGTTCTCATATTTTAGCATATTGTTATAATTGTATTATTGTTGTATTTATCATTTTTATTTTTCAAAATTTATCAAAAACTAGGTTGTTAAAAGGGTTGAAAGACCAATACAAGGATTTGATAAGGCGAGTACCAATACAAGGATTTGATAAGGCGAGTCCCTAAACAACCATGAAATGTTTCTCTTTTATTTTCACGTGTTGCAAGTGTATGTTGGAAAAGGAGTTTTGACTTCTTAATACAATCAATGATATCTTTTTTAATGTTCATCTTGTTTTTAGTTTATTATTTCTCTCCAATACATGTAAACAATGGTACTATTTTACTATTTCAATTATTAGTTATTCCTCAATTTTCTCCTATTTTTTGTTGTTTGTAAGGGTGATGCTTTTTAAGACAGCGTAACGTTTTCATTTCTCCAACCATATGGGATGACAATGCATTGCATATAGTCCATGCAAAGTGATAGTTTATGAGGTAGAGAGATCCATATTTTTAATCTAAGTTCTTTATTTTTGTATTTTCTACTTTTACATTTAAATTATGATTTCTATTTATAAATGATCTATAATTATCAAAACAATTATATATTTGATTGTTTTAGTTCAACCTCATAATTTATTTTTTTGGTTTTTCAAAACTAGAATAGTTAAAAAGTTTAATTAGGATAATGTTAATAATTTCTTAGAGTCAAACTAAAACATTTGACTAGTTACCCCAAGTGTGGTGATTTTAAATCACCCTCAAGGAAATTTTATCTTTCTTTAGTAAAGTTGAATTTCCTTCATGCAATTAGGTTAAGCCTCCTCTCCATCATGCATATGAGGTTGGGTCTCCACTTCTTGTATCAAATTAGTAAATATAAGTTATGTGGAAACAATATGTGTAAGTTTTTATTCTCTCTCTCTCTCTCTCTCTCTCTCTCTCTCTCTCTCTCTCTCTCTCTCTCTCTCTCTCTCTCTCTCTCTCTCTCTCTCTCTCTCTCTCTCTCTCTCTCTCTCTCTCTCTCTCTCTCTCTCTCTCTCTCTCTCTCTCTCTCTCCCTCTCCCTCTCCCTCTCCCTCTCCTCTCTCTCTCTCTCTCTCTCTCTCACACACACACACACACCTTAGATACTAGAGATATTTAAGAAATAATAAAAGTATTTATGTTTTGCTCAACATTATGTGGGAGAGACAAACCATTACTCAATAAAAATTATAATGACTATAATGAAAACTATCAAATATAGCTACTCTTTTTATAGACTCAAGAGTGACAAATGGAAGAGAATAGTTGTGAGGTAAATAAAATCCATAGTGTACTTCAACATGATTTTGTGTCATTTTTGCAAATACTATATGGTTGTGGATGTGGAGTTTCTTGTGAAGGAATGCTCTATGAATGTTTTTAGCATTTAAGAAACATGTTGATGAATGACAAAACTACACTAAGGAGGAAACTAGGGTTACCAAGGCTTAAAATTTAGAAGAAGGTTAAGTGCCCCATATAATGTCAAATAATCCAAAATATATAGAAAGAGAAAAACTAAGCAAATGTAGGTGCCCATAGTAAATTGTGGTAAAAGGTTGGTAAAAGGACTATCGTATATGAAAATAGTTATTAAGGAATGACAAAGTAAGGAGAAAAATAATATTACATGTATAAGTTGCAAAGAATGAGGAAGAACCTATCCTATGTCAAATAATGTCAAACTAGCAAAAATACCCATTCCAGAACAAGGGTGTGGTGTATAGGATGAGATGAAGCATTACAAAGAAATGCAGTTTATTGGAAGATTCCATTCTCTTTGACCCTCTTTCCCGAATTGAGTAAATAGACTATATAGATTTGGTGACCCTTCTTGGTGTTAAGAAAGGTGTCTTGTTCATCTTGCATAAAAATAATGTTAATAATATAAAAATAAATATTTAACTGTGGTGTATCAAGCAATGTATGCATCACATGGTGTAGGCATTATTTGAGACACTTGCATGTAATATGATACATTAGTTAAATTTTTAATGTGGATGTTGGATTCGGATAAATATTTATGGGAAAACTTACAACCAAATGTTTAATTTTCCAATCATTGTTTAGTAAGCTTGTGCTTTTGAGGCACATGATTATTGTAGTAACACTTAGCAGTTTTATGCAAGCTTGTTCTATAAAAGAAAGTAGTTGAGTAGTTGTTGAGATTGACTTGTTGAAACTATGTCTTGTTAGTTAGAGGTTAGACTAACCATTTTTTGTAGGTTGCATATATGATTATAAGAAGCTTGGACTGGGATGTGTGGTTACATGGCTCTCAAAGGCCTTACATGGAGCACTACAAATGTATTATAATATTGATCTTGAGATAATAAATGTTTTTTGGATGCTTTAGGAGGCTACATTTTTCCATTGAAATGGTTTTCCTAGGGTACATTTGTTGGTATCTTCTGGTATGCTTTGTTATCTTTTTTGCATTATAGATTATAAATACTTGTTGCTTTTGTTTCTCTCATAAAGATTATGTGGAAATGATATGTTTCGTCGCAATTTCATTTCACTTGGAAGCCATTGTTACTTTTTACCCTTGTCCTTAAGCATTTTTCCTTGTAATTTGTGACTTGCTAACTAATGGGAACACAATTTTAGAGAGAAGTCCCTACTTTTAGGTTGTAGATTCTTTGTATAAATGGATCAAAGCAATGGTATTTCAAAAGGAAATGGTCTAGAAATAAGTCAAGATATATATGAGCAACCATTAGACTAAAAATTATGCTCACAACCCAATAATTATATGGGAGATCTACTTGGTAGAAGGAAGCTATTCCTCAACACCAACTAATAGGTGTCTCTTAAGATTCAAGCATCAATAACCCAAAGGAATGGAAGAAATATAGTAAGGTGCGCATGAGGCACAAATGAATGTGTGAAAGGATTAATAATCTTGGAAGATAAAGAGAAGTTTAGGAATTGAATGTAGTAGAGGAGATATATGATATTCAAGAAATATCTTTACATGAGGGAGAAATGAAGGTAAAAAGGGAAAAAATGAATCGGAAGGCTATATTGAAGCTATTAGAGCTATCATATGCAAATTCAAAAGAATGCCCAAACAATACAAAGAATATATATCCATTCACCTTAAAAAAAGATATCACTTTAGAGGTTAAGAATAATAGCAATTATAAGGTGGAAGGAGTTACATCTCCAAAGAAACAAAATGAATTGATAACAATAATAACCAAAAAGTTAAATCTTAAAGATATGTCTCTCAAAAGATGGTGTTCTTGCACTTGAAACAAAAAAAACTAGTCTCCTCCCAAGATGATATTTTGCCTCTTGTTGTTGGTTTGGCCTCCTCAGACCCTATGGATCTATCTCTATATCTTATTGTTGGTGTGACCCCCTCATAAGATGATATTTTGCTTCTTGTTGTTGGTTTGTCCTCCTCAGACCCTATGGATCTATCTCTACCTCTTGTTGTTGGTGTGACCCCATCTGGCCCCATGGACCCTTCTCTACTTGTTGCTCTTGTTCTGCTCCAGCCTTTGGTGGTTGACATTTCGCCTTGTCATTGCTCCTTGTGCTAAGAATCTCACTATGGGGATTCCCCCTCGAGATCTCCCTTGTGATGGTGTTCCAAATGATAGTATTGCTTAGACTATTGTTCTTCGCGTAGGGGAGAACCTTCTTCCTCCTCCCAAACTCTTCCCCGAGTTGTGGATGTTTTTTCTCCCCACCCTTAATGTGCGTTACTAGTTGTTCTGCTAGTGTCTTGTAAGTGGTCTGTTTGGGCTTTTGATGTCAATGGCATGTTCTTGACCAATTGTTTGTGGCATTTTTTATTTGTCTTTGTATAGGGTCAACACCCTTGTTTTGTTGCTCTTAACCAAAAACAAAAAAAATTGTATAGAGGTAAAATAGAGTTGAGTTTTAGAGAGTACCTTTGATTGGAAAGAGAGCTATTGTTGGTAAATTTGTATATCTATTTTAGCACTTTTATTTGTTAAAATCTTGCATTTTGTTCTTGATATTTTCTATTGAGTTTTGATTTTTCAAGGGTAGCAACCACTATAGATTCCACCCTATGTTTTCTTTAAAAAAAATCAAATAAGATATAAATTATTTTCTCAAAATATATAACTATATACTATTATATTATAAGCTACTCTTTTTAATTAGAACAATAGCAAGAACGAGGGTGTTGACCCTTAACAATAGCCCATAGGCAGTAGAGGATAACGAACCAAGGGAGCAATCTCCAAAAAACAAGCACAGACAGGTGAAAGAAACCCTGTCAAACCAATGACCCAAAACCAACTCAAGGAGGGGTAGAGGCACCCAAGCCTTGACAAGGAGGGGTTTAGGCGAGGGGGAAGACTTCCCCTTCCGCCTGCGACAAACCACTATCCAGGTGATACTATCATTAGGACCATCAAGAGAGAGATCAATCGAGAGGGACCCTGTAGAGTTACAATTAGTAGTGTCAGTAGAGTGTTGTTGCAGAGTGAAAGGAGGTTGATGTTGTAGAGGAACAACATTCGGAGAAAAAATCGTAGGAGTATAGTGGGGTTGAATAGGGGCAATAGGAGTTGCATCCCCGAGGATGGAGGAAGTCACAACATTAGCAGCATCAGCAGTAGTAAGAGGCACCTCATCCTCCTGAATCTGAATCAGAAGCATAGATAGTCAAATGATAAGTTGTAGCGTCCTTCAAGTAACAACACCTCTATGACGCGAAATAGAGCAATCTGAAGCTAAGTGACCTGTAGAGAAGCATTTTCGACAGTGGAAGGGGATGCCCTCAAAATCCAACAGTTGTGCTCAAGGCCTATCCCCAACCATGAGAACCACATCCCCTGGCAGAGGCGAAGAAATGTCAATGTCAACTAAGATATGGGCAAAGGTGGAGTGGCCCATAGAAGATGCATCATCATCCACCTTCAAGAAACGGCCAATAGAGTTACCAATGGCCTCATAGCAAGAATGCTCCTAGAAATGGAGTGGAAGATTCAGAGGGCAAACCCAAACCTGACACACATTAGCGGTTTAGTAAGAGGGTTAAAGGAAGTTGTCTAACGCTTAACAGAAAGGGAGTGAACTCCCCAAGCCCACAACTTGCCCAAAACCAAATCCCTATCAGTTAAAGAAGTAAAAGAAGCAATGAAAAATCCTTTAGCACAAGGAAAGAGCTCAATATTATGAGCAAACAAAGGCTTCCAGGAGTCACTCACCCAACGATGGAGATCCGGTAACAAAGGCCAAAACCCAGAGAATCTGCACACTAGAGCACAACATTGGTAGAACCCAATGTTATCCACAGAATCCTGTCAACAAACCACCACAGGGGAGAATTTGGCACAAGGGAGAGAACAAACCCCCTTGGGGGGATGAGCAACAAATTTGGCCACACGAGCAAATTTGTGCTTACTAGAAAAGGGAGGTCCGGGTGGGACTTTAGCACCCATATTAGGGTTGCCATCATTAACATCATCACCAGAAGGAAGAGCAACACTTTCCACAACAACCCCTCTGGAAGGGAATCCACGAGGGGTGGATCACCCATCAGCCAGGCAGAAGCACCAACGGTAGGGGCATCCACATGGAGGGGAGGAGGACAACCATCAACCGCAGAGGGTAAGGCCGCAAAAGCCAAGATGTAAGGAGCATCAAGAGGATTGTCCATGCAGGGAGTTGCACACAAACTAGGGTGGGCAGGGGCTCCGTTCAAACTACCACAAGCGAAAGTGCCATCATTCAAACTACCATGAGCAGGAGCGAGAGCTGCCAAATTTAAACTAGAGAAATTAATGAATCGATTGTTATAAGGTATTGTTAACTATTATAAGGTATTTTATTAGGCTAATATGTACTACATAGTTTTTAATACAACATTCCACAATCTAAATTATAATATTTTTAAATATATTTGAATTCTATCAATACCTACTACTTATATCTATGTTTTGATTCTAACCCTTTTTATATAGAAATGTAATATAGAGAGCTTATCAATATTTTTATAAATATGAGACGAGTATATGTGAATTCATAAAATCTAATAAATGTGAATTAACCATTTAACTAAGTCATTAGAATCTATTTGTCTACACTATAAAATGGCATATCTAGATCCTCTATACTTTCTCCTTGAATATTGTAGAAATTGATTTACTATAGATTATTTTCAATTAAATCCCTTAACATCAATCAAAAAGACTTGCAAGGTGTTTAGGATTACATACAAGGCATGTCAAAAAGACATTTTCTTTCTCCCTTGAAGGTAATCCCTCATGAAGATCCAAGTCTAAGAGTGAATGCAATGGCAGTGATTGTGTAGATGTGCATAAGGTTTTAGTTGGTGAGCAATAATTGAAGTTGGATCTTTAGTTGGTTTAGGGCACATGGTACAAAATTGGGGTTGTTTGTACATGCAAAAAAGTTGTAGGTAAAGAATTAGAGAGAGATCATCTTGAGTTTAAGGTAGTTCCAGAGGAAGGGTTGCTCTTCTCTTTTATTAAAGCTCAAAATTGATCAAAAAGTGACTCAAGATGGATACTAAAAGCAACAAAGAGGATTCCACTATTAATTTGAGATTAAGAAGTTCAAGAAATTCAAAATTATTCAAATATGGCCCTAATATACAAACTCAACAATCTATGCCCTCGCCTACCTAAGTTATGTTAATGGATAATTAATTCTTGGAACCCCTTTTTCTATTAAACCCATTGTTATTTATCCTTGTGCCCAAGGCTTCTTCATTATAGTCTATGAATATTTTCGCAAAGGGTATATAGGCTTAAGAGATTAATTTCTTTCTATAAAACCTTGGTTCTTGAGTTTTAATACTTTAATGGGAATTATCAAGATTGTTCTAGTCTCTATTTGAATGCCTAATCCACCCTTGCACTTCTTGTTTCCCTCTTCCTTAGTATTGCCAACTCTTTAGGTAATAAAATTTCCATTTCTCCTTACATCCTTAGGTGCTCCCTCTCTAACTATGCATGTATTTTGGGGAGACCATTTGGAAGTAGCATCTTGCTTATGAGAAGTTGGTTTTGTTGTGTTGGAACTATTTGGGCTTCAACACTTATCAAGAGTATGACCAGAGAATACATGTAAAGTTGGTAGGGCATCCTAGTGGCTCAATGTAAAGTTAGTAGTTAAATGCACCTTGGAGTTTGTTATGCTAAACATCAAGCCAACTTCATTGGTTGGGACCTTAGTGGCTCAAGAGGAGGACTCAAATTCAACTATTGCTATTGCAACAAGAGACCAAAACAAGTTCGCAAAGGTAATTGAGGTTGTTTGTATGCCTCCTCACGTATAGGTCTTGAACGAGATGCCTTCATATGGAATCATGTCTTGAGTTTATTTAGGAGGCAAAATCGTTGAAGCCTATGGACACAACTTTAAGGAGAAATAAAGTGGTTTTTATTGACATACTATGGAAAGATGTGTTGAACTATTAGCAATTTATTCAACTAATGATGTTGAATCCGTTAATTTATTACAAATTGAACCAACTTGATCCTCTTTTTAAATGAGAATTTCCCCTTTGATGAGGATATTGAGAGGGATAAAGATGTGGACTTGGAGACTGTACCTCTAAAAAAAGAGGTTGGACTATAATAACCAATATAAAAGCTAAATAAAATAAAAAGGCATCTCCCATGATGATTATAGCATCTCTTTAGAATGATTATAATATCTCATGTAAAAAAAGAGCTGAACAAAAAATGATGTTGCTTGATCTATTTTTCTAATAGAAGGGACCCCAATAAAACCCCAACAAAATAATTTAAATAAATTATTATTTATTTTAATTAAATACTTTTTTAAATGAAAAGATAAGTACTCCATATTGAATTTTTAACTTCAATAAAGTTGTCTTTCAAGAACCAAAACTACTCGTCACTATTTTTTAAAAGCCCTAATTTTAAACTGAAAATCATATAATTTTAAACTAATAAAAACAAAGAGATAAATCAGATCTTTCAAAACAGAACACATCACGCGGGACCTAATAGTTTTTTCAGCTTTATAAGATGCTCTCATATGATGCTATTTTCTAGACGGCTTTTGACATTATGTCGTTGGATCTGACCAGAGGGATTGTAATTATGAAAGTGACAGCATAATGGAGGTGTTATCTCATGATGGAATCCTTTACTTTCTTATAAGAAGCCTGTCAAAGCTCCAATGTTATCATCGTCTGGTACGTCAAAAGAATACGATGGATGCAAAACCAACTCTCTGTGCAAGAATAAATTGTTGAATCTGAGTCTGTTTTCTTCAAATCTGAACTCCGAGAAGAGAGAAGAGGGGACACTTTGGTTAAGATGGCAGGCGATATATCAATATCTTGGGTTGAGGATGGCCCTAATTTGGTCAAGATAGTAGAGGACATTCACAGATCTGCAGATAAGGTATGCTAAGCTCTTTTCAAGTATTTAAGCATTTATTTGATCCCACTTTTTCTCAGTTTTGCTGTGATATTTTTATAATCAAAAGGACTGGATTGAGGAGAATGTCATTGAATTGTGCACAGTTGGGAAGATCCATTGGGTATTGAAGCTCTCATTTTTCGAAATTTTGAGGTATGTGAATGATTTCTGAATTGTTTATTATGATTTTTTTGGCGGGTTATATCACAAAACTCATAATTTGATTGTGTTTTTTTCTATTGTCAGGGGTCATTTTTGGAAAAAATGAAACATGAAGTCAATTGGTGGAAAGAACAATACATTGAAGATTTTGTTGTAGTAGACAAGATTCATAGATGTATTTTTCACATCCTTTCCACGATGATTAATGAACATCGGATGAACTTTTTTTTGGAGTGGGGATTCTTGGCATTTCTTGATTCACAAGAGCTGGAATTTGGAGATTCCTTTCCTTCTACCATCATGAATGCCATCTACTCTGCTTCAATTCACATTGCCATCTTTTCAAAAAGATTGTGATAAAGAGATTCTACCATCATGAATGTCATTTGTTCTGCATCAGTTCTCATCGCCATCTTATTAACGAGAAGTATCTCTTTCTACTAAATTTGTGATCTTCTCAAAAAATACCATGTAATTTTGGTTGTCATATGCTATGTTTTAGTTGAAATAATCAACTTCTCAAGTATAACGTCTAGCCTGCTTCTAATTCTGCATCAATTCAAATTGTCATCTACTCAAAAGAATGTCAACTGCTATGCTTCAGCTCTAAAGTTATGTG
Source organism: Cryptomeria japonica (assembly GCF_030272615.1). Lineage (NCBI taxonomy): Eukaryota > Viridiplantae > Streptophyta > Pinopsida > Cupressales > Cupressaceae > Cryptomeria > Cryptomeria japonica. Next base: position 599,881,290 of record NC_081408.1, on the reverse strand, counting down.
GATGACTCCTCATGCTGAAGGGTCCACCTTTTGTCTTAAAAATTTAAGATTACTAGTCATTGTTTTATGACGTTGAAGGTATAATACAAGCGTGTGATATATAAATAATAAGGCAGAAAATCCACAAGCCTGAGGAGTGGAAAGAAGCCCTCCCAGCTTCTTTCAATCTACCAAACCAGGAAGCATAATAATTAACACTTTTTGTATGTGTTTTGTATGGATCGTTTATTATATTTTAAAAAATTTTGTTGAGCTTTTTTCTTTTCAAAATCGATTCTCTCTATGGTGATGACTACTATTTTCAGTGATCAACTCTATGCAATTTAAATTTAGTAGAAAGTAGAAAAATACAGTCTTTTAGCTGTTACAGAAAATCTTATTGGATTTGATAAATATAAGCTTTTCGAAATAATTATGTTTTTCCTTCTTTCAGTTTAATGATGAATCACAGTATGATCTCAACCCTTAATACAAACAAAATAAGCATCATTATTTTCAGAGCTTATTATTTTCATCCTCATAGACTGAATTTAAATATTCAGAGAACTTGTGAAAAGTTTGAAAAGTTTGTGTTTTGATGTTTAGAGGTTCATTATTCGGAATGAATACTATCACGAGGTCATGTGCATGAGATAGTCTAAAACTTTTTGAAATATCTTTTAAAAATCTTGATACACTTACCAATATAGCTTGTAGGTCTTGAGTTTGAGTCACTTGTTGTGGTTGTAATTCTGAAGAAAATAGTTATGTAATAATGCATATATATCTCTTTTTGAGTAGCTTCCTAATGCCATGACAGCTGATCAATTAAAGATAATTGATAAAGGGAACAAAGAAAATTGCCAAAGTACACATAATATTAGGACAGAAGAAGAAAAAGTGGAACATACAGGTGATTCCCCCTATGAGCATCCTTTTGGTTTAGGTGCCTTTACACAATGGCTAGACAAGATATTCCAGTTTCGCCAACATGGACATGTTTTTAGTTTAGATACTTGGTCAGAGGGACATCGCACAAATCATGAGGTTTCTTCCAACATGAAAATCCTTTAAGTTTATGTCCGTCCTCCTAGGTACATAGTTGCAAAACATGAGAATGAAACCAACTTTTAAACCCTGCTCCAAACATAAAGCTATCATTTCAAAGAACCTCAAACATGACTCAATGGTAGACAAAGCTAACAAACAAAGCATGACTTTGCAAATACGTGGTCACATGTTCCCACTTTGAAATATAACTTAATAATAAATGAGAAAAATAAAAATAAATTATAATTAAAAATTAATGAATGGTCAAAAGGCATGAAATGATAAGTTGTGACTCTCCCAAAATATAAGGTATAAAAGGAAGGAGAGAACTCATTTGAAGAGGGAATTTGGAAAATGAGAAGTGCAGATCTAATTTAATTAATTTTGCCATTTTTTTCAAATAAATTGGATTGAGGATTAAGAAGACATACCTTTTCATAAATAGATCAAGTAGGGGACATAAAATATAATTTTACACCTTATGTGTATTTGTATGTATGACTCATGTCTTATGTATTTAAGTGTATGCTTGATGTATGGGGTTTGTGCATAGAGTGTTTACTTTGTATATGTTTCATATGCATGCTTTATGCTTCAGATCTTACGTGTATTTGTGAATATTGCTACAAGCATTACTTATGTTTATGCTTCAAGACTTGCATGTATATTTCAAGCCTTGCATGTATTTAGATGACTTCATGTGTATTACTTCATGTCTTACATACTCTTATGCCTCATACATCATTCCTTGCATGTATTCATGTGTATTACTTGTATTCAGACTTCGTGCCTCATTACCTTACGTGTATTGTGTATACATTTCATGTATGCTTCGTATCTTCACATATACATATGTATACTTTGTTTTTATTTTTATTTTTTTGGAAAAATGATTCAGTTTGAGAAACTTGTCAATTGCTTGAGGACAAGCAATTTCGGGAAGGAAGGACTGTCATGTCCCCTCCTTGATTGATATATATGAAACAATTATTATTTATTGATTAATATAATATAATATAATATTTATCAACAAATGATAATTTGAAATTATTAAATATTTACTTTTTTAGTTATATTTATTTATCGATAATAATATTCTTGAAGTATTTAAATTAATATTATATTACATAAATTATAAGCAAATTATTAAATTATATACAGCGTATTGAAAACCCAGAATGCAGCATATACATGTTGAAGACTCAGAATATATATACAACAAACTATACAGAAAATATACGTTTATAACTTTATGTTAATACATATACAACAAGCCATTTCATATTGGAAGTCGTTTTGAACACTCCATGATCATTGCTTGAGGACAAGCAACCTTGGGTGGGGCAGACTGTAATGTCCCCACTTTGAAATGGAATTTAATAATAAATAATAATAATAAAATTAAAATATTAAAAATTAAATTATAATATAAAGAATATAATTAAATATAATTAATTAAAATATAATTAAGTTCATGAATGGTTAAAAGACATGGAAGGAAAAGTTGTGACTCCCTCAACAATAAGATATAAAAAGGAGAAGAGAACCTCATTTGAGAGGGGGATAAGTTGGAAATCAGAAGTGCAGATCTGATTTAAATAAGAAGTGCAGGTCTGATTGTGAAAGGTTGTGTCCCTTTCAAAGGGCAGAAATAATGAAGAGTTGCACACTTTCAAAGGGTGTGTCTCTTGCCAAAGGGCATACATGATGAAGAGGTATGACCTCTCCCTCACATTGAGAGATATAAAGAAAAAGGAATCAAAGCATCTAGAACAGCACCATGGATCAGATCAGATCAGAACTGTTATTAAGTTACAGGCAGTAACATCCTTGTTCTTGGTGGTATGCATGGGATGTGTTTATTAAGTATGCTTAATATATGAAGCCCAATAATGTTTTTATGCAGAACTGATAGTAATATTAATATGGACTGCAATATATATGACAGTCATACGTAATTTCATATATATATTCATAATACATAAGGAATATTTATACTTATAGTCTAAATAATGTTATTACTGTCAGTGTTTAAGAAGATGGGAATGAGATGTTCCAAAGAGGGGCAATCTAAATCCAAGCAATAGGTTAAGTCCCAAGATAGGGTGGGGATCAGCGACCCATAATCCTTGAGGGTATAGACCCAAGATAAGTAAGGGCTTGGATCTGTAAACTTTGAGGGAACCTATTGTAGTTGGTCTCTAAGTGCTTATTAACATACATAAACCCTTCTCCCTTAAAACTGAAGTAGTAGCAAGGTTTGATATCTATATTAAGAACTATGAATAATGAAATTAATCATCTAATGAGGAAAATAGATAAACACTTGATAATAACTAATTGAAGAATATCAATCAATTTTAGTATATTGAAATTGATCTATTAAGGGACATTACACATATCTCAAAGTGAATTATGTTTTTATTATAGTGATGTTTATATATTGATCTTTCTATCTATCTTCTTCTATATATTTTGAATCCACTTAATGGCATAACCTGAAAAAATGATTACTATAGCCTAACTTGCTCTGATGCAAAGTATAAAGTAAATAAAGTGAGAACCATAAAAACATAGATTTTACACATTTCTAAAGATATACATGGGAAAAGTGGAAAACCCTTTCACACTTACCAAAAAGGTGTATTAAATAATAGACTAAACTCGGGGGCACTTCTCTCCATACTTACACATGGCCAATAATACCTCTTCTACATAGTGATATAGTTCACTATACTCTTGAATGAGAGAGAACCTCCTTAAATATAGGAGAAGATGGCAAAATACTTGAAGGGGTATTAGTCATGCCTATTCAACAACCACCATTCATAAATAATTAATAATATAATAGTTATTAGACTATAATTATTTTAAATGGGATATACTTAATAGAGCATATAATATATAAGGTTTTATAACCTTATATTAGAACAATATATAAATGTTCTAACAGTAATAATATTACTCCAATTATGTAATATCTCTCAAAAATTTCTAGCTCTTCAATCACACAATTCTTGAGTTGATTCAGATTTTGGTCAGTACAAATTGGCACTCTCAAATATCAATATTTATATTTTAAAAGTTCAGATCTCTAATAATATTTTCAGAAATCCCGATCAAACCAAAGAAATTAGGTATTCTCTATATTGGCAGATTTCTAATTCAAGGACACAATTTTAGTACAAGCATCTTTAAAATTTTAAAATCAATATTTTCACAACCATATAAAGATAAGCCCCAAATTGTTAAAAAGGGGAACAACCATTTTGGTAATATGTTCCAAATATAGATGAATCTAAACAAGCATTGTGTTGTGCGTTGCACACCCATCCCCTTCCTTGACGAGGCCCATGCCTGTTGCCGCCTAACCACGAGTGTGTGTGTGTGTGTGTGTGTGTGTGTGTGTGTGTGTGTGTGTGTGTGTGTGTGTGTGTGTGAGAGAGAGAGAGAGAGAGAGAGAGAGATGGGCCTAAACAAGCAGGTAAGAGTGAAAACTATGGACATTGCCTTCATACCCTTGGGCAAAATCCTGAAGTAGCCACCAAAACTCTTAGTCCATCAAAAGAAAGGTTAAGATATCTGAATTGCAAGTCTTTAATCTCGCCTTCTAAATACCCCCCTACATTGTTTCTAAAAGCCGAAACCAAAAAATAAGAACCTGGGCATTCATTTAAAAAAAAGCAAAAATGAAATCGCTCTTCTATTATCGGGCCTCACAAAACCCCAAAACCCATTGAGCAAAGAGCATAAGCTTAAAATGCAGTCATGAGGAGTCGAAAGTATTAAGTTTGAAGCTTTTTTTTATCGCCTTTTGACCCCGAGCTCTTCCAATGCCGAGAAAAACCCAAAAAGAGCCCCACGAACTTCATACAAAATCAAGCAGATGAAATCGAGCTCTCCCAATACCATGATAAATACCGAAGGTCAAAACATTCAGAGCAAGACAAAGTTTGTAAATCATACTATAAGTTGTTTTTCGTCCCTATTTTGGCCAAAAATAATCCCGAGTTGCATCCTAGGGCAAACAAGTGAAAATTGAAACGAAGGTTAAGAAGCCAATGTTATGCTTGTTTCGTCCCTATTAAAAATACCGACAAAAGGCCCGATATTACCTCAAGCATCAAAATATTTCAAAACCTTTGTTCAGTTATTTCTGCTTTGAAAGGGGAAAAGTGTATTTCACCTCCTTTATTTCATTGAACAAAATATCGAAGAGGTTAAGAATAATAAAAAAAAAAGTGCTTTTCACAATGCCTTCAAAATACCCGATAAAACTACCAAAATAGATTAAGATAGAGTCAGAGCAAATAAAATAAAGTTTTTATCACTCGCTTTCAAAAATACCGAAGTCTCATCCTAAGGTGCCAACACTGTGACAAGGAAGGGGGTTGCTTTAAAAAGTTCAAGTGATTTTTAAGAAAAAAAACCTCTCATGTCACCCCCACGAGTCTTGCATTTGCCAAAGAATTCTACAAGCTCATTAGTGAAATGATAAAAACAAAGGGGGGCCCATTAAATCAAATTCCTATGTCGTTAAAAAAAAGCACTTTGCTATTTTGGGCCTTTAAAATACCAAAGGAAATACCAAATAGGTATTCGACCAAGATGTAGGGGGTCGAAAAAGTAAGTTTGGGGGTTTATGTTGATGAAGCAAAATCATCTTTGTCATCACCTATTGAGAGCTCCCATATTAATACCGAAAAGGAGGCATGATGTTTTAAAATTCGAAGCCCAAAACCAAAGTGTATAAGGTTAGATGTTATCTTACACAGATATGACATAATTTTATACTGGGGTGTGTTTTATTTAATTGTGACTTCGCACATGATTTAGCTCCAATTACTTTAATTTTTCAAGGTGATTGATTCAAGTCGAACTTGCTTTTGTGGATCAATACCACTAGGAGTTAAGGGGGCAACCTAAAGTGGAGATTCGAGGTGTGATCATGATCAAGCCGAAGGATGATGATTGTGGAACAGTGCCAATGAAAAACGTGTTGCAGACCCACAGGAAAAGCATGAGGATAAGGACCTTCACCACCACCAATAGCAAGATTGAATGTTGGTGAACACAGCTCAAAATGCTATAGACATGCAGACTTCGAAGATGCGCAGCTGGAAATTCTTGAAAAATTAGTTTGATTGTAAAACAAAGGGGGCACAGGTTAGTTATTTCTTAGCTACCTGATTTGCAAAATTGATGTAAAATAGTTGTTGGTAGCTAAAGAAGTGGTTGGAAGAGGGTCGTTAGGAAGTTATGAGAATTACTAGGTATGGGCTAAAGTTGATAGGCTTCTAGAAGGCAGATCACAACCATTGGATGGTTTAAATCCTAGTCTTTCATTCAAAATGTAAAATCTATAAAAGGCAAATGCCTCTCTCATTGTAAATGGTTAAAAAATTAGATTTTTTAGGAGTTAGAACAATTAAGTAGCTAGCAGATTAGGAGTAGAAGTAGAATAGAATAGAGCTACTAGGTAGGAATTGTTGTAATGGCAGTTAGAACAAATGAAAAAAGCATTGAAGCATGGTGTTTTATCACGTGTCCTAATTTGTTTGCATGGTTTCTTTTCAGTTGGTTAATTATTGTTCAGTAATTTTAATGGTGAAGTGTGAGGATATCTAATTTGATTTCAAGTTCATACCATTGGGGGCTTGCTGATTGTAGGTCTCTGTGTATGGTTAGTCTAAACCTTATTATTGTTCTTTGTTCAACTATGGGTATTTGCCTCGGGCTACATTAGAATTGGGTGCCTGAAATGAAAATCCACAGTCTGAAAGTCTTTTATTTGCTAGGAGCTTGCACTATTCCTATGGGGTTGTGAGTATATATGTGGCTAACCAGGGACTAGTTTATTTGAAATTTGTCTACCCACAACATCAATTGTTACTATTAGCAATAGTTAATGCTAATTGTAGAGGGATTGAGGTCTCTTTGTTATGGGTTAGCGCCCTTGTTAACGCTGCTTTTTTTATCAAAAACATCAACTCTTACTATCATTGTCCTAAACCCTATTCTTTTTTCTTTTTATTTCCCTAGCTTGAGAATCAAGGCATCAACAGTTGCAAGCCAGCTTCTTGTATTCGTAAGTCCCCTCGTGTTTACGAGCAAAACACATCAAACCGCTGAGTTATACTGAGCAGTCAAGACCTAATAGTTGGAACCTTGAGGTTGTCCCCATTGATCATTTAGAACAACATTAAGGATTTCCTTATTCAAAAGAAAATAAGATACTTGACATTCTATTTTGTATTGACCGAAAGAGTAGCGGTACTTTTCCCACGTCAACAGAACTGGGACTAGAGGGAGGGCAACCTGTTACGATTTTACTACAAGTTGAGTCCATGCACCCCTTTTAAATGTTATATTTGAGATGTGTTAGATCTCTCCCATATTGAAAAAACAAAAAAATAGAAAACCAAAAACTCCAAAAAAAGTAAAAGATCTAAGAAATACCAAAAATTTATAAGTCAAGATGTGGGGTCAACCAATACATAGAGACAACCCTCAAGCTGATATTTCCCAATTTCATGAGAGATTGGGTGCACAGTTGTATCCCAGGCAACTGTTTGAATTTGCATCTGCAGGGCACTACAGAATCCACAACACAGTAGAACATGATGAGCTGAACTGCTTGACCTTTTTGTCAAGAGTCGAGCTAGCGTTGCAGGGAAAGATCTTTTTCTGGGATATCCCCAAGCTAGAGGTATTCATTCAGCATGATAGTCCCAACTCTCCGTCATGCTACGATAAGTTCACCTGACTCGGGAATTTGGTTGAGAATCAGTTTGGTCTCAATGAGGTGTGCTTGGAAAGCGTGTTGTCGCCTTGGTGGTGTAGAATTCATCATGTATTGTGTTCCTCATTTTGAGTTTACCTATTTGCTATGCTCGGAGGCAGTTAATCAAGTCAGATCTCAGTATGGACTGTCAGAATCACTAGAAGAGTGCACCACAAATAAAGTGTGGAGTGCGTACTTTGTTGTTGATGAATATAGAAGAATGCAAAATCACTGCAGCACTAGACTTTTTGAGGAGGAAAAGGAGTTGCCAGTTGTTGGTTTAGATGAATCCACCAATCAGACTATGGCAGCAAATTTGTTGTCCTTGTACCTGAGGAAGAAACAGCTAAAGGAGATGATTAAGTGAATCTCGTGGATCAACCGGACGTTGAAGAGTAGTTTGTAGAAACCCCACCAATGGAGGATGTACTCCAAGAGCTAGTTGGGGATGTTTTTGAAGGCTTGGCAGTCAAAGAATCCTTGTTGTTTGAGTAAATGCTAACAGAAACGCATAAGGCTGCATGGTTTATGCAACCTGAAGATGCACCGATAAATGGTGCACCCCACTTTCTTGAGTTTGACATGTTCAGCACTGATTTTCAACCTTGGCAACCTGTTTTAGAATTTGATGTTGACTTGCACACACCGGATGCAAGTAGGATGTTGCACCACCAATTGCGACCTCCTAAAGTTGTTAAAGATCTTCCCTTGCACAACGCCCTACACGACTCAAAAACAAACCAAGTTGTTTCTTCCTTTCTACTGTTAGTATTGAATATTATTAGTTTGGTTTTGAATGTATTGGGAAAGCAACCTGTATATGGATTGACCATGGACCCAATGAACTGCCCCAATTGTTAATATTGCCCGATGTCCTGGTTATACTCAAGAGTGGCGCATTGAAAAATTTTCTTTCAGAATACAAAGACAAAACAACCAGACTTAGGATTGTGCCAGTTACCTTGTTACTGCTACATGTGTTGAGAAATCATCTCAGGTCAAGGACTCGTGCATACAATCCACATTTTGTAGAGTCAGTTTCTCCTTGTATATAGTTAGTTTAGGTTTTCTTTTTTGTTTTAGAGTAGTTTGCTTTTATGTCTTTAGTATAGATTTCCTGCTTTCAACTTTAGAGTAGTTTTGCTTCGTTTGTTGTAGTGTAGGTTTGATTTCGTAAGGGTTGTCTCCTTGTCATTTTTGTAGGGGTATGTATGTTTCGCTCAGCTTTGGTGAATAAAGTCGGGAGGTTTTCCAGCTTGTTTCTTGGAGGCCGACTTTGGTAGAGCACCTAATTGACAGTTGCCCCCGTAGCCTATTCATTTGATTTGAAGCTTATTCATTTTAAAAGTTTAGTTGCTTATTGTGTCTTGTCACCAACATTGCGATCATCGCACATCAAATGCTTAATATCATTTAAGCATGTTGTCTTGTCAAAGGGAAGTCATTGCAAATGAAAAATCTAAAGCTTTGCTTCCGTGACCACTTTAACGCTCAATCCTAGGTAGGCTTCATTGCTTACCAGCCAAAGTGAAAATGAAAAGAAAAAAAGAAAAGAAATATAAAAAATGCTTGGCTTTGAGAGTGTAGACACCTCTATCGGTATTCAAAAAGAAAATTTACTAGAAATAGAGCAATCTTTGTGAACTTACAGGCGATAACCTCATCGAGGCTATAGGCGCTCACTGGCAACAAGGCAATATCCAGGTTGCTTTTGTTAAATTTAAGTGCTAAGATGTTAAACAAATTAATTAACCATAATCAAACTGTGAATAAACAGTAACAGTAGTAAAACACAAGACACAAGACACTAATACCTTGGGAAAACCTCCCTCTTGGAGGTGAAAAATCCAGCCTTAAACTATAACATGTATCATATCAATGATAGGCAATTACAATATAACAAACTTATCTCTGATTGCTGTCCTAACAGCAAGTTGCTATGATGATAGATGATGCAGCCCTAATCAGCAGTAGATGACCAAAGGAGTGAAATAGCAAAAGGTGACTTCAACAGGCTGAATCAAAATCTTGACAACTTCACTTGATAAGTCCTTGGGGTTCGCCAAAGTGAAGACGAGCAGATTCGCTAAGGATAGCAGAATAGATCGCTTAACATAGAGGAGCAGAGATGGGAAGAGCGGATCGCTATTATGCAATGTAATGAAATTGTGTTTTAACTTCACCTTGAAGTTGTTATGTATATACCCTTCTTTTGGCAGTGGATCTCCTTTGATCGGCTTGCAACAATATTAATTTATTGTTATATTAATATTTACGACGTTGGACATTTGGTCCAGCCCAATGCCCAGCCCTATTAGATATTGAATTGCCTTCCCACGCCACATTTGGGCCTAGCCCAATAATAGTTACATTGAAATAATAAATGCATATGTGATTCACATAATCCGAACTTAGCTAATATTTTCAACAACTTTTAGAGTTAGAGTCGCCCCACGAACCTTGTAATGACTAAACAATGATGTTTCAACTTTCTTTAAGCTAGGTTGAACTTCACTGCACACACTTGATTCCCAAGATCGGTGACATGTCTCAATTTGTAACCTCATTTTTACTTTGAATCTATTTTTTGTCATTTGGTTTGTCATGTGGGGTGCTAACTAGATATTTTGGGTTCAATACGGATAGTCATTCTTGAAATGTTCAAGAACATTTCCCAGTCGAGTCACCATTTGTTGTGTCACACACCCATCCCCTTCCTTGACGGGGACCCCCGGCCTATTGTCACATGCCTACATTAGAGAGAGAGAGAGAGAGAGAGAGAGAGAGAGAGAGAGAGAGAGAGAGAGAGTTGGGCCCAAATAAGCAAGTAAGAGTGAAAACTCCAGACATTGCCTTCATAGCCCTGGGCAAAATCCCAAAGTAGCCACCAAAACTCTTAGTCCATTGAAAGAAAGGTCGAAATATTTGAATCGCAAGTCTTTAATCTTGCCTTCTAAATAACCCTAGACATTGTTTCTAAAAGCCGAAACCAAAAAGTCTTTAATCACTCTTCTATTATCAAGCCTCACAAAGCCAAACAAAATCCCAAAACCCACTGAGAAAAGCGCAAAAGCTTTAAACACAATCATGAGGAGTCAAAAGTATTAAGGTTCGAGCTTTTTTTATTGCCTTTTGTCCCCGAGCTCTTCCAATGCCAAGAAAACCCCAAAATGAGCCCCACGAACTTCATACAAAATCAAGCAAATAAAATCAAGCTCTCCCAATACCATGATAAATACCGAAGGTCGAAACATTCAGAGCAAGACAAAGTTTGTAAATCATATTGTAAGTCGCTTTCCGTCCCTATTTTGGTCGAAAATAACCCCGAGTTGCATCCCAGGGCAAAAAGGTGAAAATTAAAAGAAAGGTTAAGAAGCCAATGTTATGCTTGTTTCGTCCCTATTAAAAATGCCAACAAAAGGCCTGATAGTACCTCAAGCGTCAAAATATTTCAAAACCTTTGTTCAGTTGTTTTTGCTTTGAAAGAGGAAAAGTGTATTTCGCCTCCTTGATTTCACCAAACAAAATATCGAAGAGGTTAAGAATTTAAAAAAAAAAACAAATCTGCTTTTCACAATGCCTTCAAAATACCTGATAAAACTACCGAAATAGATTAAGACAGAGTCGAAGCAAATAAAATAAAGTTTATATCATTCGCTTTCAAAAATATTGAAGTCTCATTCCAAGGTGCCAATGCTATGATAAAGAAGGGGGTTCGATTTAAAAAGTTCAAGTGATTTGAAAAAAAAAAAACCTCTCATGTCACCCCCACAAGTCTTGCATTCGCTGAAGATTTCCAAAAGCTCATTAGTGAAATGATAAAAACAAAGGGGGGGCCATTAAATCAAACTCCTATGTCTTAAAACAAAGTGCTTTGCTATTTTTGGCCTTTAAAATACCAAAGGAAATACCAAATAGGTATTTGGTCAAGATGTAGGCGGTCAAAAAAGTAAGTTTGGGGGTTTATGTTGAAGGAGCAAAATCATCTTCGTTATCGCCTGTTTAGAGCTCCCATATAAATATTGAAAAGGAGGCATGATATTTTAAAATTCAAAGCCCAAAACCAAAGAGAATAAGGTTTGATGTTATCTTACACAAATATGACAGAGTTTTATACTAGGGGGTGTTTTATTTAATTGTGACTTTGCACATGATTTAGTTCCAATTAGTTAAATTTTTCAAGGTGATTGATTCAAGTTGCACTTGCTTTTTGTGGATCAATACCACTAGAAGGAGCTAAGGGGGCAACCTAAAGCGCAAATTCAAAGTGCAGTCATGATCAAGCCAAAGGATGATGATCACAAGGCAATGCCAATGAAAAACGTGTTGCAAACCCAAGGGCAAAGCATGAGGATAAAGACCTTCAACACCAACAGCAGCAAGATTGAAGGCTAGTGAACAAAGCTCAGAATGCTATAGACATGCAGATTCAAAAGATGCACAACTGGAAATTCCAAAAAAATCAATTTGATTGTAAAAGCAGAATTGCTTTATTTTAACAAGACTACTGGTGGGCCCTGTTTAAAGCAATTTAAAACAAGGGGGACACAAGTTAGTTATTTCTTAGCTACCTGATTTGCAAAATTGACGTAAAACAATTGCTAGTAGCTGAAGAAAGGGTTCAAAGAGGACAATTAGGAAGTTATGAGAATTACTAGCTATGGGCTAAAGTTGTTGTAATGGGAGTTAGAACAACTGAATAAAGCATTCAAGCATGGTATTTTATCATGTGTCCTAATTTGTTTGCATGGTTTCTCTTCAGTTGGTTAATTAGAGTTATGTGATTTTAATGGTGAAGTGTGAGGGTATTTGATTTGATTTCAGGTTCATACCATAGGGGGCTTGTTCATTGTAGGTCTCCGTGTATGGTTAGTCTGAACCTTATTATTGTTCTTTGTTCAACTGTGATTATCTGCCTTAGGTTGCGCCAGAATTGGGTGCTTGAAATGAGTATCCATAGTCTAAAAATATTTTATTTCCTAGGAGCTTGCACTATTCCTATGGGGTTGTGAGTATATCTCAAGCTATGCAGGGACTAATTAATTTGAAATCTATCTACCCACAGCATCAACTGTTACTATCGTTGTTTTTAGAATTCATAAACCCTATTCCTTTTGCTTTTTATTTCCCGAGTTTGAGAATCAAGGCACGAGCAAAACACATCAAACCACTGAGTTATCCTGAGCAGTCAAGATGTAAAAGTTGGAACCTTGAGGTTGTTCCAATTGATCATTCAAAATAGCATTAGGGATTTCCTTATTCAAGAGAGGATAGGATACTCAGCATTCTATTATGTGTATACCAAAAGAATAGTAATACTTTTCCCGCGTCAACACATTGACATCCATTTTGTGATCATGTTTAATAGAAAGCCTACGCTACTAGGTTCTCCTATTGGAGGCCATGTGACCACTCGAAAAGGACTTGGGAGAGGGAGTGGCAATGGGGGCACTTCAAGAGCGCCCAAGGAGCACCCCACCCACCCCAGGTTCACTATCATGTACCCACAAGGAACACGAGTTGATCAAGGCACTCCCTAGCACCAATTCATTGCAAGCGTGAAAAAACAACAATAATTCTTTTTTAAATGCAACAAGTAAAAACAAAACTCTAAAATGCATCATATACCTGAATTTCGCCCCTTTGCAACTTCATTTTCTCTTGAAACATAATTAATTTCACCATTAAGTGATAAAATTGTGAAAATGGTGTGCCACGAAGGTTTGTGTGGTTTCAAAGGCCTCCAAACCTCCATGAGGCGCACTGCCCCCCAACCCTACTGGAGTTATTGCACCCAAACCCCATGAGGAGTGTTGCCCCTCAAACCCCATTAAGGTCTCCACTCCCAGCCCCCCTAATTATTGGGATCTCTTGTGACATAAGAAACTTGATTACAATTAGTGGATCTGGGAGTGAAAACCAAAACTAACAACTTAGACAATTATCTTTTCTAACTATTGGAAGTGTCATACTATCAAAGATCAAATATCATTATTATTAAAAAATATAATATCATATGATATGTTAAATGTATTTGAAATTTTGTATATTTAAAAAAAATTGCACACACACACCAACTTTGTTGAATGGAATTGTAACAGATGTTCAAATTACTATTTGTTCAAATCTTAATTCTACTTTGGAATATATATTCCCTATTGACAAAAAAATGTCAAACAAGTCATATCTTCTTTCAAGGAAAATGTAATGGTGGCAGTCAAAACACTAAACACATAGAAAATATATTAGATTGCACTCAAGATATTTGACAACTCTCACTGCTTAATATAAGCTTTTTAAGGGTGGATCATTTCAATTAAAACTTGGTGAGTATTTTGATGTGGAAATGAAACCTTAATCCAGAATATTTGATCTTAGGCGGAAGATTCCATACGTTTGAAATTGTTGAGAATGAGTGGCTTTTTGCACGCAGACAGTTGGCTGCCCCTAGGACAGTTAGAGGATATCATAGACATCCCCAATTGTCCTCATGCATTGTTAGGGTTTTCAAGATGTTTCTAGAATATTAGGTCAATTTCTTTTTATGTTGGAGATGGTGAGAGGACATTTCCAATGCATCCCCATGTCCCCAGAACGTCCCCAATACAAAGACGGATCTAAAAATCGTGGAACATATTTTTTGAAACTTTTGCAAAACAATCCAAAGATCTTAGACCTAAGATTGCCCTAAAGAATGCTAGAGTTAGACAATAACTTATTTACAACAATAACCTATCTTTATCCATCATAACAGACTTGTTAAACTCGTGCCTAGTCCAAAACAGATTTTTAGAATAACTAATGTACTAATGTCTGGCAATTTTCAGAAGGCTACGAATTCTTTCTTTAAATATGGATGTGCATAAAAATTCTTGCAAAAATCAAAACACTCAAAATATTCAATCATCCTTAGAGCGTTGAGACTTCTCATCCTTTTATCATGTTGCTAAAAATGAGAATGTCATTTCTCTCATATTTATCTTGTATGACTGATAACCTAAAGATGGCATGTCTAGCAAACAAAGAAAACTTGAATGAGATGTTAAACATTAGTGGACCTTTAACATGCTATATCTACTACAAGTGTCTATGAAGTCAACACACTAATGAGGCGATCCAGTTTGGGTTCGGTTCATCAATCTCCCTCTTCATTTCTGGGAGCACTCTTGCTATGCGACGATCGGTAACTCTATTGGTTGTTTCCTGAAAGTCAATGATGCTATGTCCTCTATGGAACACACTACCTTTGCCCGCATTCTTGATGATATCGACATCTCCACTCCTCTCCCGGGTGATGTGGTTCTTATGGTGGGGGATAGGCCTTGGTCACAACTGTTGGATTTTGAAGGCCTCCCCTTTCGCTGCAGAAGATGCTTCGCTACTGACCATCTTGCTTTAGGTTGCTCTTCTCCACAACACAAAGGGGTCTCTACCTGGTGGAAGAATGCTACAACTGACCACCTTACAGTACATGCTACGGATTCTACGTCTGCTAGCTCCTCCCATGGGGATGATGTTGTGCCCCCCACAACTCCTGTTGCTCCTACTGATGTTTTTGTGGCCTCGTCTCCAAAGGCCCCCACTTTCGCTTCTCCTATCCTGCAGCCCTCTGCTGCTGGATCTACTCCTGCTATTGTTGTTTTGTCTCAGCCTGTTGTTGTTGATGTTCTGGAGCCCCCTACGGCCCTATTCCAGCCTTCTGTTGTCTCCTATGTTGTTGACCCTGCGGGGGCCCCTCCGATGGATCTTAGCATTTGCCTGGTTTGTGGTTGCTCATAGGCGTAATGGGAAATCTTCTCCCTTGCCCCATACCCCCCCCCCCCCTCATGGGGGTTTGGGTGGCCCGTCCCCACCTTGAGTGGAGTTTGTTCCTTGGTTGGTTACGTTCCTGTGTTTGTTCCTTTCCGCCTCTGGGCTGTGGTTCTCTTCCAACATCATCTCTCTTGATGTTGCTTTTTGTTAAGGGTCAGCGCCCTAGTTAACGCTGCTTTTTTAATAAAAAACACACTAATGAAAGCATCAATAAAATGCAAAAACAGACATAAAAACCTTTTAATGTGATTGGTAAACATATCAAGTTTGCATAGTTGTAGGACCATGAAGGTATTAACTGAAGTGAACTAAAAGTTGAAGAAAAGATCTTAAAATATTTGACATAAGAAAACAGAAAACTCGTAGAATGGATTCTTACGGTTTGTGGGATTTGTATTGCCATTGGTTCCCATGTTTTGTGCACTCTGCAGACAAGTAGAAAATGAGATATTGGGCCACTGCCATGCCAACCTTGCACTAGTATTCACGCTTAACAATTATCATGAATGGTGCTTGAACCCTCTTTATTGAGCTAGCTGCTTTAAGAACAAAAAATTGGGCCGTATCCTAGAGTGAATTGATTCAAGAGGTTTCTGTCTAGAGAGATGTGTGTAGGGTCAGAGGCATTTATTTGCCACTGCTCAATTTTGGGAAAATGCTTGACAAGTTCAGGCTATAATGTGAATTTAATATATTCTATTTGGATGAGGAACTCTATTCAGTATTTGTTGATCCTAATGTATCCAGTTCTAACATATTTTAGACAAGTTGCCAAGGATGGTTTTTATACTAGAAGGAAATTGTATACTTTCTCAATACTGCTTCACTAGATTATCCAGCTCCTCTTTTAACTCAAACGTAAAGAAAAGTGTATAGAACACTAGCTTTCACCTACATGTTTGGAAAATGAGGACTAATGGAAACAATTATAAACTCTATTAAGCTCTTTAGCATAGAGACCTAAGTTGGTGCATATTAAAGTAGTTGCATGTAGCAAAGAAATTCAAACTACATTCTATCTTCAAATTCAACACATAGCAAGGTTTTGATGCAAGGATTCACCACCAATTATAATCATATTTCACCTTAATCTCCACTTTAGGTTTCTCGAGGAGTCTTATTTCTTGATTTGTAATTTATAAGAAACACTAAAAAGACTATATTCTAGGAAGGCTTTTGATTTGACTTTTTTGTTTTTCTATTTAATTTTTTACATTTATATTGATTTTTTTATAATTATACAATGAAGAAAGGTTCTCAAATGGTGGTCTTTCCTACACTATGATGGGATTAAGTATTCCCTGGACATTCTTGCCAAGTACTCTACCATCATACCCCATCATTGCTAGCACTTTGGAGTCTATATCCTTGGTATGCCTTTCAAACTTGCCAGAGGAATCATTGAAGAAAATTTGATTATGGGTGCTCTTCTTGCATACCTCCATAATGTCCCCTTTTGGGATTTAATAAAATATGTAAAACAGAAATGTTTTCTGTTTATATAATACAAGTCCAATGATGCAATAATGAACAGTAATGGTAACACACCAAAACCTCCACTTAAAATGCAATATAAATGAATACTCAAATCTGCCACTTATCAATTTTGTAAACAACTATGAAAATAAGGTAAACCAATACATGAATCAAACTATGAACCCTATGACCAATGCTGCTACACCCTGAGGTCAGTGCCAAAATAAGGCAAAGATGGCAAGGTGAACCACAAACTGTTAACACAACCTGATATAATCTGATATAAACTGTCGACAAAAACTCTGTTGTTCCTGTATATGTTTGCAACTCTAAAAAGATATGTTTGTTCAGTATAATATCAATGCTAGTATAACTATAGATACAGGGCTGTGACACACATACATTGATATTTATGGTAACACAATATATACTGCTGTGATACTTTTGATCACAACAGAATCGAACTAATGATGATGGATACAGATTCCACGTAGACACAACCATAACCTTTAATCCCTTTGGAACGTATGGACACAACAAGGATGAGGGTTGTGTATACCGCAAACTTGCATAACCTGAAACAATATCTACCTGTGATTACTGGTACAATGGCACTGCGAGGAGGCGTGGCAGTCTAGGGGCTGCTATAATCCAGCAGCCAGTATAGAATGCTACAAATTAGATATAAATTTCACCATGTGTTGTGCAGTAGCATAATGGAAACAACAAACACCAGTTTGGGAATGGAAGCACCAGTGAATATATATCAAATTTGTCACCAAGAGTATCAAAATCCTTATGAACAGCAGCAGCATTCAAACCTCTTCCACGGAGTGAATGATGGGAAATGATGGCCTTTCACACTGTGGCAACTCAAAATGACTTCAAGTCCCCAATCTATCAACAAATCATCACAATTGTGCTCCACAAATGGAATCACATCTAAGAGATAAAAGGGATTTTTCTCCTCAAATCCAAATTTGAAAACCAAGATGGTCGATCTACTACAACAAGGGTTTTTGTCCTCTGCATATACCACACAAAGGGTTTTCATACTTGGGCCCTCTATTTAAATTTACTTTTTCCCTCCAAGTATTAAAAAGTACCTTTTATATCAACAAAAACAGTTTTTGAATTACATATTAAGTGTTAACAACACTTTTAAATGTTACATAGCTCCTATTATAATATTTAAGTTGCCCTTTCAAAAACAAAGTGATTGGGGCCACCTAAAATATTAATATTTCTCTTATTTTATTGCTTAGCATATGGGATATTGAGGGTCTTCAGTTCCTCATTTTAGTCTAAAAGGAGCCATGACAATCTCTTTCATAGTTTGTTTTTCTTGAATAGAGGCTGGTCCATTTTTCCTTTTCGACTCCTCTTTCTCTTGAAGTTTTGATAGTCACTCTCAACTTTTAATGCACTTGCTAAAGGATTCCAACATTGAAATAAGATTGGTCCTTCTTCTCAGCTTGTAAATACCCTAATCTTTCCCTCAAATGGTGCACCTCCTCAGAAAGAGCTTCGTTCTCTGCCAATATTTGCTCTAAAGTTTGTTGGATATCTTCAAGTCTCTTCTTCTAAGATTTTGTGATGGTTGTACCTTGCAATGCCTTGAGGAAAATCTGGACAAATCTGGTTACACCATTTATGTGTCGCCAAAACCACTTGCAAGCCTCAAGGATTGTGTGGCTATAATACCAATTAATCCAATATTTCTCCCAACTCAAGAAGAAATTAAGAATTTGAACAAATGAATTTCTGTGCTACTTGGATTTTTATATGACAATGAAATGTGGAGGAATTAGATTGCTATTATGAACAGAAAATGAAGGGGGTGGAACCCAAATTAGTAGAGCCAATTGCTCTTTAACCAGAGTGTATAACTCAAGTAGACAAGTACAGATGTAAATAGTAAATACAACTTTTGCCAGACATATTTGTTTAGTTTCAGATTGCTTTGCACCTTGTTGATACAACAACATCAATTCTCCTTCTCTTGGTTTTGGGTTGTAAAGGTCTCCAAATATTATGTCGTAAGACTTCATACATATGTTAGGAACCCACTTGCATGAAATCTAAAGAGACAAGGTCAATTGAAACATTTCAAATTCTTATTTTCTGCATCAGAATAAAACAAACCTTTTCATCAGCTGGCGGTTTTGTATCACCACGTCCATTACAAAACCACCCCTGTTGGAACCTAATGGCTTCAAAATCTCCATTTGTTGGAAACCAGCAGCTTCATCCTGCTAAGTTGATGGAGCAGCATCCGCCAAACACCAGAGGTGAAGCTAAAAAGACCAATTTGAATGTGAAAAGGCACATAGCAATTAAGGTGAAGGTGAAAAACCAAACACCAAGGAAGAGGGAAAGAATGCTTGCAGCTGTACAGTGATTGAAAAAGAGAAAACAAAGCACCAATACAAGAGAAGAGAACAGTATGGGTCTAAGAGTGCATAAAGAAGGGGGAGATAGCCCAACTCCTCTTGGGAGGCAGTGCGAGCAAAGGAAAGAGAAGAAACTCTCTGGCATGAGAGAAAGAGGAAGACAGGGGGCTAGGTAAAAGAAGAGGAAAGATTAGGGCACAACAACAGTTTAAGTGGGCCTGCATTGAAAGAGAGATGGGGAATAAAATCTGAAATAACCTGAACATAGAACAGATTCAAAACAAGGGAAGCCGAAATGAACAAAAGCAAAGGTCAATGTGAGAGCACCCGACATAAAAATCAAATGGTTGGCATGATACCAACATTTGAGTCAATTGAATGTGAGAGGAAGGGCAAGACATAAAGTTAATAGAAGAGCGCTAAGCAAAGAAAGAAGAAAACACGCAGAGGAAAGAATAGTATCAACCTTTAAAATTTTCAGGTTGGAATGCAGGCTGCGCAGGAACGAAATGGAGTGAGGTGCAGTTTTACTGTTTTAAAATGAATCAAAACAAATAAAAAACAGAGGCCGCTTGGAGTAGAGTACAGACTAAAGCATATGGTGAAGTTCCTTATTGATTGAAGTTGAATTGAAAGCTTGCCAGATGGCAATTGAAAATAGGAGGACATAGGTCAAAGAGGGAGGTGCCAGAAACAGTCTAATTTTTGCTGTAGTTTGAGGAAATTAGAAAGAAAGAGGGAACATAAGAGAGAAACGACAGAGGGGCACCAATCAGAGCAGATTATTAATGAAAGGAAGAAAACAGTAAGACACGAAGATACAGATTTTGTTTGAAGTTGGAGGTTTAAGTTTAATCAGCAATATAAACAGGAGGCATAGAAGAAAATAATGTAGAAATGGTTGTATAAAAGTGTGAGCAAAGAAAACATAGAGTGTGATGAGGAGAAATTAAAAGGGGAGCTGGGAGTTTGAATGCACAGGAAACAGAGAAGTTGGATGGGAAAAGGCCATTGTAGGCCCATGTAATGTAATTGTTGTTGTGAAATTTGATTGAATAAAGTTGTTCTTATTTTGCTGCGATTGAGATCTTGAGTGAGTGTGAGTGTGAGTGTGGAGAGTGAGATTTATTTCTTCTTGCATCATAAGTTCTATGAATCTAGAGGTATTTTTGATGCCTAGTATTTGCTGAAATTACTTGATCTGATGATGTACTTTCCTCCTAGATCCAATCCATATCACTATTGAGCAATATAAGCCACACTAACGACTTGAATGTTAGCCAAGACTTATTATCCCATAAATCACTATTGAGCAATATAAGCCACACTAACGACTTGAATGTTAGCCAAGACTTATTATCCCATAAATTCCTCCATGTGTCTAGATATGCATGTTCAATTATGACCAATATGCTGCAGTGTAACTCCCAATAAGTATTCTCGTCTAATTAATATGTTCGTTCTTGCTTTGAGCATCGGTACCTTCACTTTGCAGTTTCAAACCATGAGCTATGTTAAAAGTCAAGTGGCATGACCCTAAATTATTAAATAATATATTTGGATATTATCAATCATATTGTTGACATAAATGTTTAATAAAATATTTAATGATTAACTGCTGATCTCATTTTGGATTTAAATTTCTACATTTTTATAGCTTTAATGATGATTTTTTTAAAATAATTATCACTATCTATGAAGATTAATTATGTCACCATCCGTGTGTATAGGATCACACAAAGTTGATCATTGAGAAAAGGCATCGTGGATGATAAGATGTTCCAGTGTAGAGAAGTAGATGAGATGGAGAACAATTGTGCTGACGAGCACAAACAAACTTTATGTTGTTCTATGATTCGTGGACTTGATTTTTATAATTGCTGAACCTTTTCATTTGCATGTTTGAAACAATATTGTATTCATTGCTAGTCTTGGTCATTGTTGAGAGATTTGTTTCTCATACCTAAGTCAGTCTGATCGTAATTGGTTGCATAAGCTTACCTATCATCTGCTCACCTATTTGGAATGGTTGAATATTAGTTGAGACCAGGGTCCAGTATTGGGTACGATTGTATGGTGGAATGAGTTGTCTGAACTTTATTATATGACGTATAAGATTTGAAGAATGAATTCTTTAAAGATAAAAAGAAATTTCAAATGGATATAATAACCATAGTACATCTTTTGAAATGGAAGTAAAAATAATTTAAAAGAAATCAAATACACACTCGAGAGCTTCAAGCACTGAATTATGCATTGTGAGTGGACCTAGACTTTGTGCATGATTACCATTTTAAAAAGAAAATGACAATTTCTAAATACTGTCATAATAGAACAAGAAAGTTGGTAGAATATATATGGAAAAATGCTACCTTTTCAACTGGGATACCATACATTTTAAAAGATAAGGCAAAAAACAGGTGGGATGTGTCTCTATAAAATTTAATTTAAGTTTATCTGGTGTCGTAACTTTTGGATAAAAGCTATGTCAATTTTTTTGTATCTACACTTCAAATCACACTTCATGATCCATCATGAAGAAGATAAACAAATGAAAGATAAGAGAATTGCCAAATTAGTGCAATTATTGGTACATGTAATGCAAGGGAGAGGTGATGTCATGTCTCTTTTAATTCTAGTTGTTGGTGTAAATTATTTCTCATAATTACACCTTGCTTAAGTTGACTTAGGATAATGCATTTCATAGTAGTTTGGATATGAGACACTTAGGGAAGTGTGCACATAGGGATGATGTATGTAGGAGAATTTCCACCTTTTGTGGTCTTATCTTGTTGTTACATTCCACATTAGGTGGGTGATCCACCTCTTGTGGAATACTTTATTATTTCTCCTACCTACCCCTACCTATTCTTACCTACCCTTGTTTCTCATTGAGCCACATGTCATGATTGTGTGCTCACATATCCATATGGCCTTGCCTTTATAAGAAGGCTCGTCTACAATGTATGTAATTTTTAATGCTCCAATTGATCTCATTTTGCTATTGATTAGAATACAGTTTATTCTCATCAAATCTATTTGTCTCTCTCTTGTGCTATTCAATGTGCTCTTGATCTTGGCTATTTTCAACAAATTCTTACAGGGTATCAGAGCCATTGGGGCTTCATTGAGTAGTCTATTTGGAGACATTTTGGAGCATTCAATTTTTGGATCTGGGGAGCTACACATTTTGAGGGCATCCTATGGCGATTTCAACCTCACCATTGTGTCCGGGAGGCCATTTCCATGAATTTTGAGTATAAATTTGGCCATTTTTTGTGAAAAATGATTTCGGGGCCTTGGAAAAAAAATTAACCCAATTTGGATAGTATGGTACGATTTTTGATAAAAAAAAAATTAAAAGAAATTTTCTGCGAAAATTTAATTAATTTTCGTATTATTTTTATTTTCACAGTTTTAATATTTCAAATAGTAAAAGTTTTTTATTAAAAACAAAAAAAAAATCAAAACTTTGTATTTTACAGGGGGAGGTTCCCCCCACCCCGACCTCGTACTATCAATGTCATCCTGCAGGCACCATACTGGAGTATTCCCGACAGTCAGCGTTCTCCTCCTGCCCCCCGGCATCCTACTCCTTCCAATGGCTACTGCTTCATTTTTTTGTCAGATCACGATAGGTTGGGTGTTGTTAGTGCATTTCTTGTTCGAAGTTTCCCTTCCATCACTGCAGGCAAATTTTATTGGTGATTGGTCTCTGCAGAGGCAAGATTATTTTTGTTTGCTTGGGCTCGTGTCTGTTTGCAGGCACATATATCGACTCTCGGCTCCTCCATTTGCAAGAGTGGCTTTATGATTGGCACGATCTACAATCGTAGCACAGAGACTGGTTAGCATAGGCCCAATTTGATATCGCTCATGGCAGATCACATACGTGGAGGCTCTTAGTGTTTGGCTACGGGCATTTCTTATTGACTGGACATGGTGGTGAATTTTTTTTGGTAATTTGCTTCATATTACGTATGCCTTCTTTTTAAATTAATTTGCAAGAGGCTCTTGGTGTTTGGCTACGGGCTTTTCTTATTGACTGGACATATTGGTGAATTGTCTTTGGTGATCTGCTTCATATTAAATATGCCTTCTTTTTAAATTAATTTGCAGCCTCCTTGCTGTGTATTTCTTTAAGGAAGCCCTCATATGGTGGGTGAGGCCCACATGGCCCCCACATATTCTCTTTTTAAGTTTTCCTAACGTTTTTTTTAAGAAAAATTGAAACTTCTGGAAAATAATATTTTTTTGGCACAAGGAATATGGCCAAAATCAAAAAATATTATTTGCTGATATGATTCTGACATCATCATTTGTAAGAGAATTTTTGCCCCTCTCCATTTGCATTTTCAGTCTGATAGGCGATTTTCAAATGGTGATATTTCAAGCTCAAAATCTCATCTTTCAATGCAATTTTTTTATTTTGGGTAGAATTCTGTGCTCTTTTCGATGGTACATATGGTTTTCCTTTTTGATGCATGGATTTTCCAGAAAATGCGGATTTTCACCGTTGTAGCTGAGTAATCCCCAGTTTTGCAACTTCAGAGGCTTAGTTCGCGCTCATACAACCTCCTTGTTAGGTGCCGTTTTTTTTGAAAGTGCATGATTTTTCATCTACTTTAACATGGTGCTATCAGATTTTTACCATTGTGAGTAGAAATTGTACTTTTAGTATTTGGTCATTTTTGGCCTATTTGGTATTGTATTTTGTTTGGATCTCAGTTTAGATCTCTTGCAATATTTGTTGGAGTCTCTTATAGCCTATTTAAGGTAGTTGTAAAGTTGAAATCAGAAGTCCACTTTGCCATTGTTTGCAAGTGGCCCATTGTAATCGCACTAAGTATAAAGTGTCAAATCATCATTTTTTTTGGAGGGGGGGGTGTGTCTTGTATGATTGTGCCTCTTTATATCTTGTTTTTTTCATTTTGGTGCTATGGGTTCTCCTAAATTTCCACTTTTAACTCCACATAATAATGCATCATGGAAAATTAAAGCATGGAGTAAGTTAATGGAAAAAGGACTCATTCATTATGTAAATGGAACAATAACAGCACCACTTGATCCTAAGGTTGATCCTAATGCTCAAGTTGAATGACTCACTAAAAATTGTATGGCACTTGAAACTTTGAGAAAGTATGTATCAGATGACCTCATTTTTCACATTGAGAAATGTGTTGCAATTAAAGAGGCTTGGGATATTTATGAGAAATTGTAGGATCAAGTTGATGAGATTAGAGGCTACAAGCTTGATGGTGAACTCACAACATTGGATCCCAAGGATTTTGATACAATCCAAGATTATGTCACGAAAGCAAATGAGCTAAGAGCAAAGCTAAAGGATTGTGGCATTGACAAGAAGGATGCTCAATTGGTTTACAACTTGTTGAATAAGCTTCCATTAGAGTATACAACCTTTGCTTCTAGATTTCACACCCATCGGTTGGCTCGAGGTGCTTCATACACTTCACCATCATTTGGGTGCAATCACGGAGATGTTGATACTTGAGCAATCTAAAATGACCAAGATGGGGATTCTCAAATCTTCAAAGTCACAAGCTTTGGTGGCTAATAAAGGGAATCAAAGCAATCAAGGAAAAGGCAAGAACCAAAAGCAGTGTAAGTCAAAACCACAACAAGATAGAACACAATCATCCTCTCCACAACAAGGTGATTCTACATCCTCACCTAAGAGGAAATCATATAAGGACAATCTATTTTGTGCATATTGCAAGAAGTCAGGACATGATAAACAACATTGTTACAAGAAGGATATTGATGAATTGAAACATCTTCTTGAGAAGAATAGAATCAGTTTGCCTTCTAGAATGTCTACTTCAGCTTTTTCCAAAGAAAAGGATAAAGGAAAGGATCACACTTTTGCGACAAATAAAGGACAAGCTCTTTGTTCTACTACAAGTCATGATTTAGGGAGATGGCTTCTAGATTCAGAAGCTTCTCATCATATGGCATCTTCACAGTCTATGTTCTCTTCATTTGAGCCTTGCCAAATGCCACAGATTTTGATGGGCAATCATACATATATGAATGTGATTGGGAAAGGATCTCTTGCCATTGGGGATAACTCCTTCAATGATGTGTTGTGTGTACCCCATTTGACAAATAATCTTCTTTCCATCTATCAGATCGCTCATGGGGCAACAAGGAAAACTATATTGTTCACACCTGATTCAGTTATCATTAGAGACTTGGAGACTAGAGCTATCATTGCAACTGAGGTAGTTGATCATGCATCTCAGTTGTACTCTTTTTCACTTTTGGGTCCTATTAAAGAGTTGATTCTTCCTATGTCGATCACACTTCTTGTGATGATTCAAATATCGAGGAGAACTTTGGGTACTTGAACCTTGGTGTTCTCACATGTGATCCTATTCTTGAGCCTTGCATTTCATCTCCTCCTATTGATATCACATCACCTATTGCACCTGATGATGCAAATATTGCGACAGTTTTGCCTTCTTGTGATTCAATGCAGCAAGATATACCTTGTCTTCCAGCTTCAGTTCATTGGGATGACTACTTACCAGACATTGCAGGTTTGTTTGTGGAATCCTACATTGCAGATTTGGGAGACCTCATTGATGGCATTCATCTTCTCTTTGATGAAGATGATCCTTCTTCGATTGTTGCGAGGGAATACTCTGACCCTCTTGTTCATTCTCTACATGATCATTCTTTCGAGGTTGACATGGTTGTGGATTCTTATGTAGAGCATTTGGAGGAGGTCTTTTTATCCTTAGAGGATACATGTGAGTCTTTGGATCTTGTTCTACATTAATCTCCACTAGATCTTCAAGTGCCTTTTTCAGCAGTGTGGACCGATACACCTGTTTTGGAGGGGGTAACTTTCAGCATCGACATGGGGACACTTAAGCCGTTTTCCGAGACTCCACACATCATGAGTTTTTTTCCTACATCTTCCCTTCATGATTGGGGAGACTTCATGGATACACCTTTGGTTTTGTTTCTTCCTAAGGGGAGGAACGTTGTTCGACGATCGTGGAGCAAGTTCTTCATTTAATTTCGAGCTTCTACCATTGCTGCAGATTCTACATTGAGGGTGGGCTACTTGGTCTCTCTTCTTCTCTCTTATTGGGGGGACTTTTTCTCACATGGGGTTTTATCCTTCTCATACTTCTTTGAGAGTTCTTTTGTATAGTTTTCATCTCTCTTTTGGGGGGGAGTTTTTTCCTATTAGGTTTTTCTCTCTTTCTCCGTTTGTGAGAGATTGCATTGGTTTGTGTGCATTTGTATTTGTACATGGGTACCTAACATGGCCTAGTAGTCAGGACCCATCTTGCATTGTCAACTTAAGTGCATTCCCCTAAGTTGCACTTAAGGGGGGGTGTTGGTGTAAATTATTTCTCATAATTACACCTTACTTAAGTTGACTTAGGATAATGCATTTCATAGTAGTTTGGATATAAGACACTTAGTGAAGTGTGCACATAGGGATGATGTATGTAAGAGAACTTCCACCTTTTGTGGTCTTATTTTGTTGTTACATTCCACATTAGGTGGGTGGTCCACCTTTTGTGGAATATTATATTATTTCTCCTACCTATCCTTACCTATTCTTACCTACCCTTGTTTCTCATTGAACCAGATGTCATGATTGTGTGCTCACATATCCATATGGCCTTGCCTTTATAAGCAGACTCATCTACATTGTATGTAATTTTTAATGATCCAGTTGATCTCATTTTGCTATTGATTAGAATACAATTTATTCTCAACAAATCTACTCGTCTCTCTCTTGTGCTATTCAATGTGCTCTTGATCTTGGCTATTTTCAACAAATTCTTACACTAGCCAATTCCAACATGTTTGGAGCATTCCAAGATTTTTGAAAGGGTCCACAAACCTTGGGAGATACATTTTTAGAAGTTGAGAATTTCTTGTTCAATTTTAGCTAGTAGACTTCATGTAAATAATTAAGTCATTTTCATATTTTTCCATAGTTTGATGTAGGAGTGGGAAATAGATTTGAAAATAACAAGTTAAAGTTGGTCTTTATATCAATTGTCGTAACTTTGTAAAAAGGCCACTTTTATAATATTCCAGCTGCCTTAATGAGGCGAATAAAGCCTTTTTTAAAATTATGCTATTTCTTTTTAGAATGGGCAGGAAATTACAAAAGGTAATTTAAATTAGGTTTTCAGGCAAAAGTAAATAAAAAAATAAAAAGCAATATTGTATTTCCCTCCTGAGCCTATAAAAGAAGGATGAGAGCTCATTTGAAGAGATCAGAGATCCACCTCTTCTACAATTTTATCATGTGAGTTTGAGATTTGGCCAACTTCTTGCCCGAAGGACAAAAACACCGAACACGTATGAGATTGGAGACAAAAATGCTCTAATCCAATGGTTAAAATTTATTCAGAAATTTCCAGTGAGCTAAATCTGCATTGTATTGCTGTATTTTATTGGTTTGATTTATATTCCAGAAAGTACAATAATATTTGTGTGAAAGTGAGTTTCCAAATTTATCTGTGTGAGTTTTAGATTTGTATGAGAAGTACAAATTTTATTTATTAAAACTGATGTTGTATGTATTCATAATATTGTGAGTGATTTTGGTGTGAAGGAGGTTAAAACCCTAGCTGGCCATACCATCCCAGCCATCCATTCCGTATATAATGAATCCATTCCGTATATAAGGAGGTTAAAACCCTAGCTGGCCATACCATCCCAGCCATCCATTCCGTATATAATGAATCTGATTTGATAACCAAGCAGGCCACCCCTTACCACAAGTCAATTGTCCTATAATAGGCTATGTTGAAGTTAAAGGAGCATTTAATACTTATTGTTTGTTTGCTTGAGACCGTACCAAGGAAAGTGGGTGCTGCACATGCTGCAGAGGAGCCATACCCTTGCAAAAGGAAGATTGCAACAATTTTAAAGTGTATTCAGGTCTCCATTTATTTACTATTTTCAAGGACCATACAGTGGCAACATAGCAATGCAATATACTGTAATAATCTACCACTTTATCTCTATTTATTATTCATATATATTGCTGTTCCAAATCTACTTATTGAAAATTTTATTGTAGGTGGGTATTTAGTATCAAATTGGGAAATTATCCAAGAAGACTCCAATTAATATCAATTTGTAAGGTTTTGTGCGGTCTACAGCCAGGAATGCTTTAAAAGTTGAAGTGGATTACATTTGTAATATTCCAGAAGGTCATCCACCAGTTAATTTAATTTCTCTGTATTGCATTGTAAATACATTTGGATGGCATCGCCGCCAGTCATTTATAAAAAATTATATAACGCCATTGGCATTGATCATAGTCAGTCAGTTTGGCTTGACCTGAGCTATAGTTATGCATATTGTTTTTATCTGCCTGTTGAGCATTGACTTGTAAATTGGTCTTTGCTCCAGTGAATATCTATAACCACTAGTTTGGTGTTGATTTGTATACTGGTCACCGCTACCAATCAATTGAAAAAATTTCTCTGTCCACAATCTGGTTGTACGCTCTCACCTTGCCCACCTCAGGAACTGATCAAAAACCTTGGATTATTAATCGTAAACATTGTAATTATTTTGGCGATTTTGGCTAACAGTTCAGCAAGGGGCATTATAGATGAGCTAGGAAGTGTGGAAACCAAAAGTTGGAAATAAAATAAAATTAAAGGTTTTTGTTAGTGTAAAAAGCAAATCACCTAATTAATTCTTATTAAGACCTATTCACACTAGCGTACTTAAGCTTATTTAGATTATGTACTTTTTTGTCTCAAGTCATAGGATTAGGACACATGTCATGACCTAATTATATTTCATCTAGAGTTTCATCCTTGTCTTTTTATAACAAGGATTTTGTTGTATATTGTCATAATTATCATCTTGCATCTAATGAAATCTTTGACTGCATAGCATATCAGTTGTTTTTCTCTGGTATGAAAGGATGTTTTGATTGTAGGTGATCCTTGGGGTGCTATGGGAGTTCAAACATCAACTCCAACATGGTATTAGAGCTCCAAATCTACAATCCCTATCCATTTTTTTAAAGTTTTGGCCTTGAGCTTTCAAATGATGCATCCTGGAACAAAACGGACATCATTATTGTGCCAAAAAGGCATCAAAACACCAAGATTGCCTATCCAAATGCAAAACTGAGAATTTGGAAAAATCAAGGTGACATTTTTTTAGACATGATTTTTTTGTGCAAAAAGATCTGTACATCCATAGAGATCCATATGAAATCCATATTGCTGTAAGGTCAATACTGTGTTGTATGCCTGCACAGTTAGTTGGCTCCTCCTATGTCACTTTCAAGTGACCTACAATCTACAAAAAGTTCTGATTTTTACAACAGTTGTTTTTTTAATTAATTTTGACATACATTCCTCTTAGCATCCAAGCGTTGGATTCCTATAGCGACAAGGACAAAGTTAGTGCTAGAGGAAGCTTTTTTTATTTCTTCTAGATTCTTTCCAATTACCAATGGTCATTTAAAGTTTCCAATGGTCAGGTTTATTTGGCAAGCATTAGGGTGTAAAACTTTTGTTGCTCTACCAAATCTACACCTCCAGCAAAGGCTAACACCACTCTAAGTTGCACCGCCTGAGCCTAGCCCAATTGCCACCATATGTCTGCCCATCTGCCACCTATCCAATGGCACAACCAGCTGACCAGACACAAGCTACCAACAAAGGACCCTAGCCCTCTTTTCATGCTTTGAAGGAGTTGCTTATATTTTTGTATATAACCTCAAAACAAATTCATCAAAAAATTAGTTCTAAGAACCTTCCAGTGGTGTTGGTATTTTTTTCTATATTTTGTTGATGGTGAATTTATTCCCTGATGAAGTCCAATCATCCTATATGGATTATGAGCTCATATCTCTTTGCTAGTTTCTCTGATTTTTGCGAATTTTACGACATTAGAAAACTATTGATGAGTTCTTCACAACAATTCATTTACTTTTTCTGAAATTTGCCTCGAGTATCTTTTATTCAATTTGTCACATATTTGCATCCGATTGATTATTTGGACACCTGACCAAAGTTTTGTTTACATGAGATGACTTATGCATTGAGATTATTGGATTTTGATTTATTATCCAAGGAGAGTATCATAGGTTTTTCTATTCATCCTCTTATGGTAATCCTAAATAAGAATAATTATGAGTCTTGGCAAAACAACATCTTGACACATCTCAAGTTGCTGAACATTTTGTCTTATCTTTATAGACTTATACCTGAACCAACTACACCTAGGAGGATATCAACATAAGGAAATATTATTCATCATGTTGTAGAATTAATTTGTTCCAATGTTGATTATGACACTACGTGTGCTATATCAAACCTTCATTGTCCACACACACTTTGGACTAAGATTTGAGAGATCCTTAGAGACCTGAATATCTCTCCATTCCTAGATAATCTTGCTACAAATTGCCTCATTCCCCTTGATGATGCAAGAGTTCATTGTAAGCGAAAAGAATGTGGGTAATAGGGTGTTTTAAGGGTCGGGTGAAGAATTAATGATTGAAAAAATAAAACAAAAAAACTCATAGAGATTGCAATAAATTGGGAGGAGGACGAAACCAGTTAATGTGTACAATTTTATTTTGGTGCATTTATAATAGGTTGCTAAGAGTAGCTTAAACCTTACCCCTCATCTCTATTGAGATTACGCAAATGCCTAGTGATTTCAACAATCCCTCTTAATTTCCACTGGCAATAATTTTCTTCCTTACCCAGCATCTTAGTGTCTTCTAAATGAATGTGGTATTTGTAATGGCATCCAGTCAATGCCATAAAATCTAAGATGAGGATGTGGTTGTTCTAATACAAAATACCAATCTAGAATGGCATATGCAAGTTGGGAAGTGGATATTAATAGGATATGATACTATGTTTGTAAGGCCCTCCAACCTGAACACAGCTGGATTGTAGAGTCATGTGCTCTTACCCAATTGGACTCTAGATCCTCTCCTATCTAATCTTAGTTGCACATCTACAAGAGATCAAATGTTATTCATGTTAAATTTTTGCCCTAGATCAGTAATCAGATTTGTAACATTTAATTATGCCCTAGTTTATTAATCAGATTTGTAACATTTGATTATGCCCTAGTTTATTAATCAGATTTGTAATTTAGTAAACTATAATCAAGTAAACTCAAGAATGAAACAAGGAACCAAGAGACAAACACAAATACCCTAGGAAAACCTCCAAGGAGGAAAAACCCAGCATTAAAGACCCACAGGTCAGATTATGTATTCACTCTTATTGCACAAATACAATACTTAGCTTGCTTTTCTGAATCTGATCTTTATATATCAGATCTGCCCTTTTGCATGTTTCAAGACTGCACCAAAATGCCCTATATCCTCTTGAATAAGTTTGCCCAATCCTTGGACAAGTTCGCACAATCCTTGGATAAGTTCGCACAGCCTTCTTTAGTGATTTCGCACCTCTTGTATGCAGAGCTAATTCGCTGATTTCATGGATGACTGAATTGTTTTTGTATTTGCAATTTAACCTTTATTTATATGGGTCTTTAACACATATATCCTAGGTCAGCTTTAGTCCCTTTTGGCACCAATTTGTGGTGTGTTGCATTTAGTGTGGCATGGAGGATGGGGCCGGACTTGTCTTGGGGGCACGCTACCCCTTCAAGATAGGACCCAATCCTAAATGATTTCGCACCTCTTGTATGCAGAGCTAATTCGCTGATTTCATGGATGACTGAATTGTTTTTGTATTTGCAATTTAACCTTTATTTATATGGGTCTTTAACACATATATCCTAGGTCAGCTTTAGTCCCTTTTGGCACCAATTTGTGGTGTGTTGCATTTAGTGTGGCATGGAGGATGGGGCCGGACTTGTCTTGGGGGCACGCTACCCCTTCAAGATAGGACCCAATCCTAAATGGGTTCGAATGTTGCCTTAAGGCAATCCGAACCCATCTTCCCTAGTTATAAACAACACTCCCTCTTAACTAGGGAAGAAGAGAATACATAATCTGAACCTTTAGAGTTCCATCTAGCACACAAGCATAGAATTACATCTCCCACCTAGCACACAAGCATAGGATGGTTCTAGCACACAAGCATAGAAAGTGTAATACAAGTGGGTCTTTACATAATTACAATTTTCCATCTAGCCCACAAGCATAGATTGAATACTTTTCATTCTTGCACACAAGCAAAGAATGATCAAAGTGCAGCAGATAGAGTCACTGAGATTGGAGCTCCCTCTCAACCAGGGTTTCATTTTCCACAATACCAAGTTTGTCTCTGAAGTATTCGAACTTCACTCTGGATAAGGGTTTGGTAAGGATATCTACAACCTGTTCATTTGTGCTAATATACTTTAGCTGAATGGCGCCTCTTTGTACCATATCCCGAATGAAGTGATAGTGCGTTTCCACATGTTTGGACCGATCATCGAACACAGGATTTACTGACATCTTTATACAGCTTTGATTATCACAATGAATGGTGGTAGGACCACTAGCTTGACCAAATAACCCAACAAGGAGTTTGCGAAGCCGCACTGCTTCTCTGGATGTAACGGATGCTGCAATGTACTCAACTTCTGCAGTACTTAATGCTACAGAAGATTGCTTTCTGCATGCCCAAGAGATCACTGCAGAGCCCAAATTGAAGCAGATACCCGAAGTACTTTTCCTGTCCTTGACACTTCCTGCCCAATCTGAATCTGAATAGCCTTCCAATACTTCAGCCCATAACCAACAGTGCCACGCAGGTATCTTAGAATGTGCTTGGCAGCCACCAGGTGAACAAGTTTAGGCAAACTCATGAACTAACTGAGGGCATTCACAACATAACAGATATTTGGCCTTGTATTGACTAGATACATCAAGGATCCAATCAACTGCATGTACTCAGATGGATCTGCAAAATCAGAGTTAACTGTAGAAACACTTAATTTCTTTAAGTTAGATTCCATAGGAGTATGCATGGGTTTACAATCCATCATTCTAAATCTTTTCAGAATATCAATAGTATATTTTCCTTGACTTAAAAAAATTTCATTGGATTTTTGCCATAATTCTAACCCTAGGAAGTAATGCATTAGTCCTAAATCCTTCATTTCAAATTTTGATGCTAATTTTTTCTCACATCTCATGATTAGTTTATTTTCACCAGTGAGAAATAAATCATCCACATACATAACCAAAATAAGCATATCATCATTATAAACCTTTAAGTAAATGTTAGCATCAGCATCATTCTTACGAAATCCTAAGCTTAGTAAGTACTTATCAATTCTTTCATACCAAGCGCCTGTTTGAGCCCATATAAGGCTTTCTTCAACCTACAAACATGAGAATCTCTTTTATGGATTACATAACCTTCTGGTTGCTCAATATAGACTTCCTCCTCAATGACACCATTGAGGAAGGTTGTCTTAACGTCCATTTGATGCAGTTCCCAACCTTTGGCTACAGCAATAGCTATTATAGATCTAATAGAAGTATATCTAGCAACAGGAGCAAAAGTTTCTTCATAATCTATTCCTTCCTTTTGAGAGAAACCACGAGCTACAAACCTAGCTTTGCATTTTTCAATACTACCATCAGCATTATGCTTAATTTTAAACAACCATTTAGAAGAAACAACAGACTTACCTTTGGGTCTGGGTACAATGTCCCAGACATCATTCTTGATAATAGACTCATACTCTTCATCCATGGCTGATTTCCAAGCATGATGGGACATAGCTTCTTCGACATTGTGAGGTTCAGACTCAATGATATTACACATCACAGAAATGTAGTCGGCGTGCTTTTGGAATCTCCTACTATCTCTAAAGGTTCCTCTGGGAGCAGCAAATCCTTCAGCATCTTGAATCGTGTTTCTAACACAAAGTGGTCTCTTCTTGCAGACCACAATATCCTGAGGTATATCGGTAGAGACCATGGGTTTTGTTGGGTCATTTTAAACTTCCTGATTCGGAAGGTCAGTGGACTCCTCCTGTATCTCAGGGTTAGCATCAACTATTGAATCTTGATTTTCAATCACCATATCGTTATTGCCAGATAATGAACCTTTAGATCTTTTGAAAGCAATATCTTCTTCAAAAGTTACATCTCTACTTACCTCAACATACCTTTGACCTGAAATGTAGATCCTGAAGGCTTTGGAAGATTCATTGTATCCCACTAGGATGCCTTTCTTTCCAGAAGGTCCAACTTGGTTCGTTTTTCTTTAGGCACATGAACATACACTGGGCTCCCGAATATCCTTAGGTGGCTGATGTCAGGTTTGATTCCTATAAAAGCTTCTTCAGGAGTTACATTCTTTAGAGCACGATGAGGACATCTATTCTGAATGTAAACTGCTGTTTTGGATGCTTTCGCCCATAGAAAAGGTTGCAGGTCTTGATCATGAATCATGGCTCTTGCAGTTTCAACAACGGTCCTGTTCTTTCTTTCAGCAACTCCATTTTGCTGAGGATTGTAGGGAACACAAAACTCCCTCTTAATTCCTGCCTTAAAACAGAAGTCATAAAAACTACCTAAGGTGTACTCACCTCCATTGTCAGACCTTAAACATTTAATTCGATTTCCTGTAGTGTTTTCAACTAAGGCTTTAAATTCTTTAAATCTGTTTAGGACATCTTTAGACTCTTTAGATTTAAGAAAGTAAATCCATGTTTTCCTAGAGAAATCATCTATGAAGATAACATAATACAGGAAACCGCTAGGAGATGCTATAGACATAGGACCACATAAATCTGAATGAATAAGTTCTAACTTTTCTTTAGCCCTACTATCGCTTTTATGAAAAGGATTATTTACATTCTTACCCATTGCACAACCTTTACAAGCATCATCATGAGATAAACTAAGTTTAGGCATACCTTTAACCATTTTACCGAGAGTGGGAAGAGCTTGAAAGTGTAGATGTCCAAGTCTTCTATGCCATAGCTCACATGATTCAGGGGCCTCATGGACGAGAGCTTGAATTGGATTAGCTGCAAGCTTATATAAACTATCACATCTATTTCCAATAACACGAGCAGTTTTGAAATTAGATTTCTTAGACCAAGCAAGTACTTTCCCTTCAGAAAATGCTATTTGCAAACCCTTATCTTCTAAGGCAGAAATGGAAATAAGATTTCTTTTAATACCAAGTACAAAAAGAATATCACATAGTTGTAAGGAAATACCAGAATCTAGTTTTAAAGAGGTAGTGCTAGAACCTTTTACCAAGTATCGAGCATCATCACTGATTACCACATGAAGGTTGGTGTCTTTTTCAATCAGATCTGAAAGATACTCAGGAAAACCTAAAATGTGTCTGGAGGCACCACTGTCAAGTATCCAAGTATTATTGTCCGTAGGAACATTGCTGGATAGTGCAGAGATAAGAAGATAATCCTCACTTTGTTCGGCAACTTCATTTAGATTGACTTCCCTTTCCTTGGGATCATTCTGACAATCTTTGGCATAGTGACCATACTTATCGCATCTGAAGCAACGAATGTGAGAGGAATCTCTTGACTTCTTCCTTGGATCATAGGAGGAGGATCTAAAATCTTTGCTTCTCTTTTCTTTCTTCCAATGTCCACCTTTCCTAGATTTAGCTAAGAGAACATGATTATCTTTGTGAGAGTTCTTGAGTTTTCCTCTTACCTCAATTCGAGATTCCTCTTCAATGCAATCAGATTGGAGACGCTCAAAGTTGGGACGATCGGCTCTTCCACCAATGCTACGAATGAATGGTTCCCATTCATCAGGTAGACCATTTAATGCAATCATAACAAGATCTTTATCCAAAATTTGGCAATCAAGAGTACTTAGCTTGTCCTTTAGTTCATTGATCTTCATGAACCAGGCTATGATTGAGTCTTCTTCTTTCATTTTCATGTGAAGAAGCTGCTGAGCAAGAGCCCTACTGAGGTTGTTGACTTCATACATCCCTTCCAAGTGTTTGATCATTTCCCTGGCAGACGCAAATTTTGATATGACAGTGACAAGATGATTCTTGACGAATTCAATTATAATCTTCCTAGCCTTGAGGGAGTCTTTCTTGAATTGTTTCAGCGCTTCAACATCTTCTGGAGGAGACAGCCTTTCTTCTTCTACAAACTTTAGCAAATCATTCTCTTCAAGGATCAATAGAATACGAACTTTCCAAGCAGCAAAATCAAAGGCTCCATCAAGTCTATCTTCAACCCTCAAACCTAACATTTAAATCTGAAAACAAACAGCAACTATATGCAATAAATGATTTACTAAAATCTGAAATTAGAGACACCTTAGCTCTGATACCATGTTAAATTTGTGCCCTAGATCAGTAATCAGATTTGTAACATTTGATTATGCCCTAGTTTATTAATCAGATTTGTAACATTTGATTATGCCCTAGTTTATTAATCAGATTTGTAATTTAGTAAACTATAATCAAGTAAACTCAAGAATGAAACAAGGAACCAAGAGACAAACACAAATACCCTTGGAAAACCTCCAAGGAGGAAAAACCCCGCATTAAAGACCCACAGGTCAGATTATGTATTCACTCTTATTGCACAAATACAATACTTAGCTTGCTTTTCTGAATCTGATCTTTATATATCAGATCTGTCCTTTTGCATGTTTCAAGACTGCACCAAAATGCCCTATATTCTCTTGAATAAGTTCACCCAATCCTTGTACAAGTTCGCACAATCCTTGGATAAGTTCGCACAGCCTTCTTTAGTGATTTTGCACCTCTTGTTTGCAGAGCTAATTCGCTGATTTCATGGATGACTGAATTGTTTTTGTATTTGCAATTTACCCTTTATTTATATGGGTCTTTAACCCATATATCCTAGGTCGACTTTAGTCCCTTTTGGCGCCAATTTGTGGCTTGTTGCATTTAGTGTTGCGTGGAGGATGGGGCCGGACTTGTCTTGAGGGCACGCTACCCCTTTAAGATAGGACCCAGTCCTAAATGGGTTCGGATGTTGCCTTAAGGCAATCCGAACCCATCTTCCCTAGTTATAAACAACAATAAATGCAAATATTTGTGAAGTTCTTTGTTGTGTTACAATTCATGGATGATATAACTCTTGGAACGCTAAAAGTCCCATGTCAGCCATTGGAATAAGATGTTGAGCTTTGTGGGGTGTACATCGTGGTGCTTTCCACAATGTAGAATTAAACATACACTGGTGGCCTGTGGCAAAGATTGTTGATCGCAGACAAGATGTGTGTGTGTGTGTGTGTGTGTGTGCAATTATGTTATGCAATGGAGCAAAGATCACATATTTGTAATTTGAAAGTTGTTAATGTGGTTATATTGATATCTGGAACAGAAACTTCAGAGTATAATTTAATTACGAATAAGTAAGAGACTGTAAAGAGCTTGACATCTAGATAGGAGGCTAAGAGAGTGTAGTAAAATGCATACTACAAATTACATGCACAAATTAAGTAACGAATAATGTGAAGCATCGACATAGTGAAAATTAATACTAGCACATTGATTACTAATTATTCATAGCATACTGAAAATTGACATTAACATGGCTAGAGGTATTGGCTACAATGAATTTCATGCACAAAATCGGTTGATGAAGCAATGAATGCTCCAGCAAGTAACCATATAACAAGGCACCTTGTTGCGTTTGGAAGAAAGTGTGTTGCATGTGTAAAGAATCTAACATCACGTGCCAAATAAATCATATGACACACTATGCTATGATAAAAAAACTGCTTTTTTGAAGCCTATGTAGATTTGCAAAGTAGAATAATATATTATCAGAAATACTGTGGCAAATAATGGGGAATTTCAACGCAATACATCAAGAAACCATCAGCAAACGTGATAAATATTCGTTAATATTCTTGCACAACCAGAATGATCAATTGTTGAAATGACCCTACCAGAACGATGAACTCTTCGTCTTGGAATTACCAATATGTTATTGACAATGGAAGCCACAGAAACCAATTTACAGAATTGCAGATTAAGGGTCAAAATGGCGTATTATCTTCAAAGTTCAACGAATCTCTTGTAATAGGAGAAATCATTAGGATTAATTATTACAAGAATGGCATTTCAGTAATTACATTCAAATGGATCAACGCGAATATGGCATTTCAGTAGCTACAATCCAAATGGATTGATACTGGTAATGAAAACACTAAACAGACAATACTAACGCCATTCAAAATAATGGATAAGTTTTTGTGATCTTAAATTGCTCACTTAAAGACAAAAAATTTCTTTGTGATCTTAAAATGCTCTAGATACATAAAAGCTGGGCATTTGTCGAAATTGTAGAGCTGGAAGAAAAAATACTAAAAAGTATTAAGTTTAACATTGTAATCAAGCAAAATCTAGATCCTAGCGGCTCCAAGCCGTCTGTTAAGTTTCAAGAATGATGGTACTATTTTGATTTTGTTTGGGGTGTTTAGTCTAAGCTTTCTGTTTTTTATCTCAGCTTCTTGCATTTTTGTTTTCCTTTTGCTGTCCTCTAGATGTTAGCCTGGGGTTTTGCTGTCGGCCTTCAGCTTCTGTGCAGTTGGGCTCTCTGGTTAGTCCCTGTTTGTTGTATCACTGTACTTTGTAGATTTGATTACTGTTTCTGAGTTCATTTGTGTACAAGGGTTCGGGCCCTTTACCTTATAATAAAAGAACATTGCACCTCAGCCAAATCAAGGACATACAAATATAGGAACCAAAATCTTCGTTTTATACGATAGAGAAAATGACAAAAATTGACATAAGTTAGCTGTAATTTTGTTATACATGTTGAAGAAAAGGAGAGGAAATAAAATGAAGAAATTATCTGTTGCATTCAGGAGGCAAAGGGCGGTTGAAACCCCCTCGCCTGTTCATGTACTGGCGGGGCTGTCTTTTGGTGACCATTCTCACCCCGCTTACATCAGCACCCGGCACAGGCTTCCCCTTGGTGGAATCAAACCCCGTTGGAAACCCCATCTTCTTCATTATCTCCATTTCTTCTTTTTCTTCTTCTTCGGTTGCTCCTGCTCCTCCCTCCGCCATGCGCTTCTCCTGCTCTCGGGCGATTCCCTCCACGAACTCCGCAACCACGGCTGCGCGCTGTCTCTCCTCTTCTTCGGCCTGCTTCTTATCTCGCCCGGACCGCTTTCCCTCAGGTGTTAGTGACCTGTGACTATGGTGGCGCCGAGACCTACTGGGTGACTGGGATCTTGATTTCGATGTGCCCGAGTACTTTTTCCTGCCCTCCGATGGCGACCTTGAGCGGCGCTTCGCCCTCTTCTCCACAGACCTCGACCTTGAGCGCTTACTCCTTTTCTCTCTGTCTCTGTCTCTTTCTCTTTCTCTTTCTCTTTCTCTTTCCCTGTCCCTTTCCCTGTCTCTCTCCACAGACCTCGACCTTGAGCGCTTGCTCCTCTTCTCTCTGTCTCTGTCTCTGTCCCCATCTCGCTCCCGCTCTCGGTAATGATCTCGATCTCGATCCCGATCCCGCTCCCGCTCCTTGTTCCTGTGTCTATCCATTCTAGACTAAAGGTTATGCCACGGAAGCTCGCCCTATGCAGTGACCAGTTTGGAAGTACATAAGTGTTCTTCACTGCTTGCAGGTCCTCCTCTACTTTGACATGAGATGATTTGCGAGCTTGGCCGAGATTCGAAAGTCGACCCTGTTTGTGAAGCAAGTCTTTTATCACAATTTTCTATTGATACTAAGTTAAAAAAATTATTATCGTGGAAAGAAGTTTGATTTTCAGTTATTAAATTAGGAGTTAGATACTAAGTTAAGATAAATTAAAAAAATGCCTTATTTTCTTAGAGATCATATTTTTTACTAGAATAAGAAAATAAATATTACGCAATTCATAATAAAAAGTACAAATAAAGTTAGAAGGAACATTTATAAAACACACTGATCACATAAATAACACTATTTCATGTACCCAAGTTGTGTTTCTATAAATTAGAAGTAATTTCTTTATTTTTAAGCATCTTTGTTTAGGGTATCAAAATTAATTCAAAATAATTGAGTCTTATGTTCATTCATTTATTCATATAAAGATTGAAACTTTTTGAATTTTAAAACAACTTTCCATTCTTTAAGAATATATATATATATAGTCTTATGTTCATTTTATATATATATAAAATCAAATAATAAACAACTTTCCACTCTTTAAGAATATAAATTTAAAATTGATGGAATCAAAATTTTATGACATTTAAAAAAAATCTAATGTAGAAAACCAATACATAAGAAGTCTTTGAAATTTCATCATTAATAAAAAGCCAAAATCATGAAATTCATCTCAAACTTCAACTTATATTTTATTTTTAAAATATATGGATATGCATATTTCTAATAATTTAAATTAGGAATTCAAAATATCATTTCATATTTTATGTAGGCTTAAGAAAAGTGATAGAGAAATAATTTAAATTTAATTTCTAACATTTAATTTTTATTTTTATTTTATTAAAAAAATTTAGAAGTCTTCAAAGCATTATTAAGGTTTATTTTGTTCAATTTTTTTTAATTTTTTATTATAATTATTGTGGAAATAGTTTCAAAGCATCAAAGAAGTTTGGTTTTTAATCATAGGATTAGGAGCTAGGATACTAAGTTAGTGTGTGTGTGTATATTACACAGTTCATAAAAAGTACAAATAAAATTGGAAGAAACATCTACAAAACTAATGATATTGATGTCATGAATAACACTATTTTTTTACATATTCTATGAAAATATTTATGGAATTACCATCTATTTTTAGTTAGAGGGGTGTTGAAATTCCATTACCTAAGTTGTGTCCTTTGTAAATTCAAGGCAATTTCTTTATTTTTAAGCATCTTTGTCTATCATACCAAAATTCTATCAAAATAGTTGAGCTTTATGTTCATTTATCTATATAAAGATGGAACTCCTTGGATTTTAAAACCAAATAATGAAATCCCTTTAATTTCTTGATGTAGTTTCATCTACTAATTGTAATTTTTTTAAAGCATTCGAGTTGTAAGGATTGTGATCATATTTTGATTTCTCAAATTTATTGGTGTTGATATAATATTGTGTACCAATATTCTTTATACATCTCATCATAATCTAACATCTCTAATATTTTAGTGAATTTTCAATGTCATATTTTCAAATGTGTTCATTAGTTTACTATAATGATCTCACCCTATGCAGTGCCCAGTCTGGAAGTACATACGTGTTCTCAAAGCTAAAACAATGTGTTAGGGAGTAAGAATCATACGACAAAGACCCAAGAATTCATCCAAAAACAAGCATTGCACCTTAAAGTAATAATCCAAAAAGAACCTCACTCAACAAGAGGTGCTCCCTTTTCTAATAGTATTCAAAATTATAGATCCTATCCTATCTAAATTCATTCTCAAAACCTCCTCAACAACACTACATAAATAAATTTATCATGAATAATTTTAACCCAAGGTTAATTTTGTTGTTGACACTATCTAAAAAAAGTTTCGCAACCAAGGCTTGATTATTAAACTCAAAATCCTCCATTTTCTTAAGTGTGTTGTTAGGAAAATAGTGTATCAACCCTACAATAATAAAAAAGTATTGTTGATACATGAGTGTGAAGGGTTGTTTGGGGGGGTACCTGATCATTCATCATTAGGTCATAGATCTAACAGTGGATATTTTGTGTGTTTTGTTTAACCTAGAAGACAACCCTATTTTACAAGGGCATTGTATTAGGTTGTGTATTGTGATAATCTAATGGTTGTCGAGTTGCCTCTAGATCTCCATTGGTGATACTCTAGTGAGAAGCTTGATCTACAAGTATATTGTAATATGTTGTTGATTTTTGAATAATATATTGGGCGGCTTTTAGAAAGTGGGGTTTTTCTATCAAAAGGGTTTTCCCCACGTAAATTGTTGTGTTGTGGTATGAATGATATTTATGTTAATTTTATGCAACTGTTGTAAAGATCTAATAAAGTTTTGCATTACCCTCCTCTCAAGATTAGTGTAGGAAGTTATTATGCTACCATAACTTCCTTGCACATACAAACCCAATCCCAACTAATAAAATAGTTATTATAAGCTAAATTTTGTAACCAAATAAATTTTAAGGATAGATATTCAAACTCATTTTAAAAAGTTTTAGGATCATAATGCATTAAAACCTATAGGTAGGAAGAGGTCATAACACTAATTTCAAGAGGGTAAGATGACCAGCAAAAGATACCCACTTAAATTTCCAACAATTAACCTTTGCTCTAAACTTGTGAAGGATTTACTTCCATTGGAGGTGATTAGGTAGTCCAACAAATAATAAAATTCCAATAAAGGAAATTCTCCTATCTTGAACCATAGAATAAAAAAAGTATTTGTTGAATGTCTGAAGGGTATTGAAAAAATAAATATTTGACTTATACTTATTATTTTTTTAGCCTAATAAAATAAAATACATATATATAGCTCTCCTGAAATTGGTTGCCTCAATAATAGTAGCAACACCCAAAGGTAGTAACATCTATGATTTGAAGATGAGAATAAGAATCAAGAATATTGTCTCTCGCCAACACTAAATACTATTTGTGACTCACATCTGTCCAGACAACCATACTAATGAAAAGATATGGAGAAGGGATCACCTTGGCTTAGTCCTCTTGAAGCACACAATATAGAATGCAGGGTTCCATTAGTCAAGACTAAAAAGGAATTTGAAATCTTATAACTCATAACCATTTAATCCACTTTGAACTTAATTTGATTTGGATAAATCTTTTCTAAGAAAATATTATCAAACCCTATTGTAGGCCTTAGACATGTCCAACTTGATAAACATGGCTTTTTCTAAAATAGCCAATGGAATGATAGTTTCTAAAGTGATAACTAACCCATCTATAATTATGTGTCCCTTTGCAAAGCCCCCTACTCACATGATATCAAAGAATCTAAAAAATATTTTAGACATTCAACCATTATTTGGTAATAATATTGTAAGTAACATTATAGAGGGCTATAGGATTAAATAAATCAAAAGAATTAGCCCTCACCTTCTTAGAAGTCAAAATAAAAAAGGTAATTGAATTCTCTAAGCACAAATTTATGAATTTTATATTCACAAACCACATTCAAAAGATAATTCTTCAAAAAATTTCAAAATCTCAAAATTTGTGGAAAACCCCAATTGGGAATCCATCCAAACAAAGAGCCTTATCTTTCTTCTTTTGGAAGATAACTTTTTTTTTATTGTTTTTAATAGTGATGGTTCTATTAATTGATTATTTATTTCAATAGTAATTGTATACACATAAAAATGGCTATGAACAAATAAATAAATATTTTATATTTATTTAATAATTATTCTTCTATTAAATAGTTAATTTGAAAAGATTAATTTATTTAATTCATTTCGTGTCTTTCTATTAATTAATATTTTATTAATTAATTCATCTATCCTATTCCTCTAATTAATTAAATATATAATATTTAATTATCTCCTTCAAATCAATTAAATATCTAATATTTAATGGTTATTCTCCTATCCTATAGTCTCAAATATTAAACAATTTCTTAAATTATTTAATCTTTCTTATCCAACTCACCCTCCATCTCCACTTCATATTCCCTTTGCCAACTCATCCATCATGTGGCTAAGGAAATTAATATGAATATATCATGTATCTTCAACTACCAAAATTTAATGAAAATTATGTACATACACATATTGCATAACCATTTCCTATATTCTCTCCAACACCCCCTACATCTTAGGAAGGACTTGAGTCCACTTGTCCTCTCATGCCTAAATTTTCTCCAACCATCCCTAGATTCCCTCAATCAGCAACCCAGTCAAGGTGAGATGAGTGACACTTGTCTTCTCCTTCCCCCTTTCTCTCAACCTTCACCTTTGCTCGTAGCCATTCAAATCTGCAAATCTGATCAGGACCATTGATCCGAGCCACATCATCTAATCCTCTCAAGGTCTATAAAATCAAGAGCTTCAGTTGAGAGAGAGTTAGTCTTCAAATTAATCATATGCATCTGTGAGTTTTTGAAGCAAATAGCAAATAGCAATAGCAATTATCATATAGCATAGTCATTTTAGCATAATCATGTAGTATTTGCATATCATAGTATCAGTTAACTATAAGTTATTAGTCCATTCTTCATATGTCATCTTGGAAGCTATCAGTGCATTGTCTGAGAGCACACCATCTGCAACCAGGAATAGTGGAGTTAGGACACAATGGGACAAAAGACATGAAGGTAATATTAGTAT
The DNA here is from genome assembly GCF_030272615.1 of Cryptomeria japonica. Taxonomy (NCBI): domain Eukaryota; kingdom Viridiplantae; phylum Streptophyta; class Pinopsida; order Cupressales; family Cupressaceae; genus Cryptomeria; species Cryptomeria japonica. The sequence continues at coordinate 599,836,568 of NC_081408.1, read as the reverse complement.
CTTATTTCATATGTATTTCATGTAGTTTTATTGGTTGAATTTGGATTTCCTGTAGCATTTTCATTGGTATTTTGTGAAACTAACTTATTGCAAGTAATATTCTAAGGATGAAATTCAAGTCGACACATTTTGGCACCCACCGTGGCACTCATAGACCTTGCATATACCTTTAAAAATCTCACAAATAGTAAAATTAACACATTTGTAATACAGATTCACGCATGTGTGAATTTTGACAGCGTTTTTGTTCTGCAGGTTAGCACATTTGCATCCTAGGTTAGTGCATTTGCCTTCTAGGTTAGCACATTTGCACCATATGTTAGAGCATGAGCATTTTAGGTTAGCGTTTTTGTCTTAAAGTTTGTGCATTTGCATTACATGTTCGCACATGTGTGTCCTAGGTTAGCGCATTTGTCAAAGAAATCACGCTTTTGTATCCACAGAGCAGCATTTTTTTAGCCTAGGTTAGCGTTTTTGACCTGCAGGTTAGCGCTTTTGAGCAAAAAGATAGCGCATGTGTTAGATTAGCGCTTCTGTTTACAAACTGAAAAAAAAATCTTGCAGGTCCGAATGTCCAAGAAATCAAAATTTTTTAGATTACTGACATGCATGTGCAAGACGGTATTTAAGGCAAATTTTATGCATTTCATCATCTAGTTAATTAAAAGCCTTGTTTTGGGAAGTAACATATCATATCTTGTTCATCTAGTTTAACTAAGAGGATGAATTGACAACATGCAACTTGCATTTTTAGTATTTTATCTCAAATAGTTGCACATAGACTTTTAAAATGGCTAAAATAAACACCATGTTTGTTGGAGCAACATCTCCAAATAGGACTTAGCCAACAATTTCTTTGAAAAGGTTAAAAAGAACACTTATATTTTGTGTCTCGAAAGTGGTAGGTATATGCTCTCCCCTTAATTGGGTGACCAAAAAGCCAAACCCACTCTTTTACGCTTTCTTTACTTTCAAGCAATTAAATCCTTTAGAGGGCCTGCCTTCCCGAGCTACCTTGAGGGGGCCAGTGAGAGGGGAACAACCTAAAGTGGAAAAGGGCTAATATTGAGTCCTTCCAATCCATTATAAATAAATCATGTTTGTGACGAAAGTCCCAAACAACATGTGCTGATAAGTTCATACTGACACTATGTTTCCCCATAAACCTTATGGAGCGTAACCTCTATAGGTTGGGAACCTTCTGTATTTACGGAGCTGAAAGTGTTGCATGTATGGCCACATAACCGGAAGCCTTTACTAAAAACCACTTGTACTAGTTGCCAAAATCCTTCTAGTTGTTGGCGCAGGAGGTCGGACCTCTGAAGCGGCCCACATACATACGGTTCCTAGTAGAGATATAAAGTTTTCCATGGGGAGTTTTCATGGAAACTGGTGCTTGGTTGCCCCAAAGAAGTGAGTGTCGAGGGTGGATCCAGCGGGGTCAAGCATCTAAATATCCGCTTTCAATAGCGTAGCCTCGGGGGAAACCCTGCATGAGATTCAACAACTATTGTCTCAATCTGCCATAGGTATTGTACTTGCTTGTGCATTTTGTTTATTAAACATTGTGTCTTCTACGTCTGTAACATGTTCCAAATGGTCAAAAATTGAAGAAAATTATCATCTACAAGAGAGCAAAAATCCAACAAATTACTGAAAAAGTGTGATCAAAAGGGTAATACAAAAAGCTTTCCAACACTTGAAACACCAAATCAAAATCAAAGTGTCAAAACATCAATATCAAAATAATTCTTGAAGTAGATTTGTCTCTAAACCATCACCAACCAGGTCACTAATCTAACAGGTTATTCCCAAAAGGTTCTATAAACACCAACATTCAACAAGCTATTGATTCAAACATCTTAAGTGCAAAAAAATCGACATCCTTGTCAAGTTTCTCATTAGGTTAATCAAATCCTCTATCACGAAGCTTGATCAATCTATACTAGGTTCCTAATCTTGGATATATCTTTCTTATTTTGAACCTAGGTTATATTAAAACCAGAATCAAACAAACATGTGAATTGCCAAATGCTTATATGACTTTTAAGTATCACCTTAAGAAAAGAAAACCCAGTTATAAAGCTACTCAGAAAAGGATAAGATTCTTGTATATCAATTGCAAGATCTTATTGAAACATAGGACATTCCTAAACCGTTTTTGTCACTACCTACGTGGCTGTGGTATAGAATTTGACGGTGAAATTTTGCAAAGACGTTCTTTTCAACAAAGAGATGCTTTATCCCAATGAACAAACAATAGCGGTAAAATCAACAAGGCATATCTTCCTAAACCAATAATCACCTATTGACTTTGTCCTTTGGAACTTTCAACAACTTTGAAATAATCACATGCTAGTTTGGACTAGAGCCCAACACAAACAACTTAGAAAACAACAACAAAAGGAGGAAGAAGATAATCTTGTATTCCAAACTTTTGGATTTACCGATGTTGACAAAGAAGCAGTCAATAGCACCATTAGAGACCTTGAACAAGATTTCAAATTTGATAGGCTAATGGAAAAATTGTTGGCAAAACAAAAAGAAAAATATCTCTTGATGTTGGTAAAATCTGGAGCTAAACTACCACAAGACTTTAACATAGAAAGCTTGAAACAAGATGCGGAGGCAAGTAACACCCAAAACACAGATGAGTCAAATAACGAAGATGTCAACAAAGAAAGCAATGAAGAAACAAGGAAAGAAAGGGATGACAAAAGAAAAGAGCGCAGTGATAAGAGAACTCACGAAGAAACAAGGAGAAACTATGTGGATAATCCATTGTCAAACCTTACTCAACAAATACAAACTCTACAACAACAAATAAAAGACATGCAAAATGGGACAAGCTCCAAGAAGTATTCATTAGAAGATATATGCCCATATCTGTATGATACCATTTCCGCAACATTGCGAGATTCCTAAATATGACAAATACAATGGAAGATATGAGCCTCAAGATCACATTAGGGAGTTTTGTACTATGAGCATGGAATTTTCTCATGATGAAACTTACCTTATGCATCTTTTTCCTAGGAGTTTAAATGGACAATCAATGGAGTGGTTTTCAAGATTACCATCCGGAATCAAATCCTTTGAAGAACTTGTGAATAGGTTTATTTCACAATACTCCTACAATATAAGGAAAGAAATAACAATGCCGGATCTCTGCAATGTTAAACAAAAGAATGGTGAATCCTTTATGATTTTCTTACAACGATGGAAACGCATGTTTAATAGGTATCCCCGAGATGTACCTGATCAAGAAAAAATGGACATATTCATTGATAATCTTGTCAGTGAAATGAGTTATCGACTAAGGATGCAATGTCCTCCCTCTTTTGCCAAAATGATCGAGAATGGTCTGAAAATAGAGAACGCGATGGTAAAGAAAGGAGAGCTAAAAATTTACAATAATTCATAAAACAACAACAATAATGACAAACCCAAGTTCTGGTCAAAGAATAGGAATGTCAGCAATGAATGAATGATGATAATAGTACTACAAAACAACAACAACCAATTTTTAATCTATCAAGTCAAAACCCAAGCAATAACAATCCAGAAAACCATAAAGCCAAGTCCTTTTTCTCCAATCCTCAGAGGAAATTTACAAACATTGGAGAATCTTTGGAATCAACTCTAAAAACTCTGCTTGCCAACAAATTAAGTGTTTTACCAGAAGCAAGAAGTTATGAACCACCAGTCAAGCCCAATTGGTGGAATGACAATCATTTTTGCAATTATCATCAAAATAAAGGACACCTAACAAATGATTGTCAAAGATTGAAACACCTTATCCAAGATCTAATCGATAATGAAACCATCATAGTGGATAGCCATAAGACAAACGAATCACACTTGGCTTTCAAAACTCCACTTCTGAATTATGACAAAGGTGAATCGTCCCAATTAAAAGATGACAAAGGAAAAGCCAAAGTGAATTACACTTATACATACGATGATGTGGTAAATGTGATCATTGTTAACAAAAATCCATCTTCAGAACCAATCAATGTTATCACGAGAAGCAAAGCAAAGGTTACCATTCCAGGTATAGCAAAAGACTCAACATCCACATCACAACAATACAATTTAGTAGAGCAATTACAAAGAATACCTGCTCAAATATCAATTCCGGAACTTCTCAAGGTTTCACCTATGCATAAGGAAATTTTGGAGAAATCTTTAGTGGAAACAACAGTTTCAAATGATTTGGATGTAGATCAGTTCCAAAACGTGGTAGGACACCTTATAGCTCCTCATTTCTTATCATTTTCTGAAAATGATGATGCATCCTTACAACATCCTCACAATGCTCCCTTGCATGTTGAAGTCTCCATTAATAAAACTCGTGTCAAATGTGTGCTCATAGATGGAGGAGCTGACTTAAACATTTGTGCATTAAGTTTGATAAAAGCTTTGGGATATTCAGAGAATGCAGTAGACCCGAAAAAGAAAATAACCATCAAGGCTTATGATGAAGCAAAACGTTCTTCTAAAGGAACTGTTGTGCTACCAATAAGGATAGGACCTGTGGAAAGGGATACATTGTGTCAAGTTTTAGATTTGAACCTCTCTTACAACATTCTTCTAGGAAGACCATGGATTCACAAGATGAAAGCAGTTCCTTCTACATATCATCAATGTGTGAAATTTCCTCATGAAGGAAAATAAATCACTATAATTGCATATTCCATTCAATATTGCAATAATTTGAAGCCAACACAAGATACAAGAGTTCCACATAACAGAGAATCGGTATATCCTACCAAAGAAATTCAAGCAAAGTTATGGGAAACTTTTGAAGAAAAGCTCAAATTAAATGATGAAGGAATGGGAAAGTATTATTTGCAAAATTTTCCACTTTCCCCTAAGTCATATGGAAAGCCTATAGATATTCAATCAAAGACATCAGGAAAATCAAAACATATGTTTAAAGGAACTTTTGTTAGTGTTGGAACTCTTGAAGAGGAAAATGAAGACAAAGACATTCTTGGTTGGTTGTACAAGGATGAAGATAAAACTATAGCAATAGCAGCAAAAGTCAATATTCCCATAAAACAATATGGCAAAGGATATGAAATCATGCAAAAGATGGGATATGAAGGAAAAGGACCAATTGGTAAGCAACATCAAGGTATTTCAGAACCTATTTGTCCACACTCACAATCCATAGAAGATAAATCTGGGTTGGGATATCTAAAATTAAATCAAAAGCAACATGATCATCAACAACAAAAGTGGAGAAAGAAATCAGTTTCTAAAGAAGAAAATTGGCAAGAAAAGCTACATCAAGCGGTTGAAACTTAGGCCTATTTCCGTTTTAATCACTTTGAGAAGGAGAATGATCCACTTCGCCTAAGATGCTCTTAGGCACAAGGTGAATTCAGTGGTCCCACATAGGGGTAATTGAAAGATGACTCTACAATTTGGGAAGAAGGATGCAAAATAAGATGAAAAGATGACCTTTTTGTGTGCACGAGGAGACAGTGAACTGGTAGACCAATTTCAGCAAAAGATCCAGTAGAGTGGACTATACCCAATCTGTTGGATAAATCTTAGGCAAAATTGGAGGGAACAAGGTACCCAACTTGACCTACTCCCAAGACTAAGGCGTCCTACTCGTCCCACTCCCGACAATTTCAAATTTGAAGAATTGTAGACTGTAGAGCTCCATCTACTTGCTTTATATCTATTTATGTAGGTCTATCACCTATTCCTTGATATAGAAAAGAGAGAAAATGTTGGGTAGAAAGGGGTTTTCCTAAGTCAAACCCTAGTTTTGGAATCAACCTTTAAATTACATTGAAATGTACTTGAAAGAAAAGTGTGTTGATATATGGTAGAGGCTAGATCTAAGAATGAAAGTGTCCTATACCTTGATGATGCAAACGCTTACGCTTCTTTGAAGATGATCACAAACGTTGATCCAATAGGACAATTCCAAAAAATACCTAAAAGGACATCACAAAAGACATGCTTGCATGATGATTGTTAAAGACTACCATGATGAAGAATATAGTGGGATGGAATACCTCGAATACTTGAATTGTTTGATCATTCATGTTCTCTTGGTGTTCTCTCATGTGCTTACCCAAAACGAGGGAGGATACCCAACTTATATATGTCTTCCAAGCATTTCAAGGTGCAAAACTTGAAGTAAGGGCCAACACGAGAATAGATTTTCTACTTAACCATGCTAATCATTGTGTGGTTTAAATTTGGGCCCAAACATTGGGGAGTAAGGCACCTTGATTGGGCCGCTCCTGCGAGTGGGTCACCATAGGTACCATGCTCCCTCCAATGTGGCCCCAAATTGGGACCTGAGGTCCAAAATGGGAGGGAGAAGCCAGAATGACATGTGGAATTGAGTCGTGATGAATGAGACTAGATGAAAGAGGCCATACATGCTAAAATAGGGCCTAACTAAGAAAGAAATTGCATAGGGATGCAATTTAATACGCTATAGGAGGATGAAGGCACAAATGCAGGCACACTTGCAACTCTTTTAGAAGCACCTAGTTATCATCCATTTATAATTTGAGAGATTTTATCTAGATAAGAGACCATTGTGTTTATTAATAGCAGGGCTACCCACAAGTTCATTGATGAAGGATTTGTGGTCTATAAATGACTAAAATGGAGGATTTCAAATACTTCAATATATATATATATTTTTAAGGATTCAACATTTTTAATGCAACAAAATAATTTTAAAACAATACATAGCATTGAATATCACAAGGTATGTGATGTTTTTTATGTTATGTGATTAGGAGAGACTAGCATGGTTTTAGGTGTAGAATAATTTTATTTTCTTGTAAAATTTGCACAAAACTATCAGTATGTGAATATTACATTTAAATCTAAGGTGAAAGATATGTTGCTTAGACATATCTCAAATATATCACTACAAGTAGTCACATTTCAAAGAATGGAAAGAGATTTTACAAGAAATTTTTATTTTTTAAAAAAGGATAAGTGTTATCATTTTATGGGGATAGCGCCCTCTAATTATATGAAAATTCTTACATATACTATGCCATTGGCATTTCTGATTAGGTAACATGTGCAACATAGACCACAAAATAGTGCCACACAAACAACCTTAAGCATACATTAGAGGACAGGTAATACAAAATGCCCCATTTATACCAACTTCGCCTAAGATATCTAAACCATTACATTTTTAAAATAAGCTAAACCTATATGAGTTCATACACCGTGGCAGTCCATGTGCCAATGTTGACGACTTTATCTATCTTGCTCTCAGAGAGCTAGCCTAAGTCACCCGACATCATTCGACGGAATGGGTCGAAATCATTGTTGATCACTGCCACACGAAAGACTTCCCAGGCTTCCAGCATAAAAATTCTCACACCTGTTCCTCAGATCTAAAGCAGCATTCTACTCTCCAACCTCAGAATCAGTAACCTCAACATCTGACATAATTACATTCGGGTTAAAATATGGTCCAAGTATACTTGCCCACTCCTCATCCATTTCTAGCAAAGCGTTGCCGACAGCCTCCGCAGCGCACTCCCGTATGAAATCCGGGATTTTTGAGATGATTGTTTCCTTCGAAGGCAGAACATCGATCAGTAGCCCAAACACCGTCTCATAGATGTATTTGTCGCACCAATGTTGTTTCACAGTCCATACAGTATTGATTAAATCAACAATCGCATTAATCCCGTCCGCATCCAAGATGAATAGTCTATCACATTGCTCTTCAATTTTCTCCTCCCGACACATGCAGCTTAGCCCAAACTTATGCACCTTTTTGTCACAAATTCTCCCCGAGCAGGCTCTCCATTTCTTTCTTTAGTCACTGTGATGTTGGGACATCTAGAGGTCAGTGTTTAAATAGTCGAGTTGTGTCCACCGCCTTCGAGTTTCTTCCACACCAGTCAAAGCCTTATCGCTTCGTAATTTTCAAGCTTGTCGTCTCTGCCAACACTGTATGCAATGATCGAAAGTATCCAGCATTGTCGACTCTCCGTATTGCATCTTTAGTCATGTCGGGTTGCCACCTACCCGACACCCGTATACTTGTTATCTTTTCTTAGCCGATTCCTTCACGCACACTCTCATCCATATCTTTCCTTAAGATTTCTGAGAGTTTAGTTTCTGTGCTACCCATAATGATGGTAATTTCCATCTTGTCTTCACATGTGCCAAGATTTGCTAGACGGTCTACGACTTTGATGCCTTCCCTATAGGTATACGCAATGTCGTATGAACCGATCCCGAGGATAAGGGCCTGGATTCTGGGAAGCCACTTGACCAATTTCCAATTTGAGAATTTGTTCGATTCCACCCCTTTTATAATGATAGCGGAGTCGCCTTCGGTTTGGATGTTTGACAATTGACGTGATTTACATAGGTTGAGTCCCAATTCCAGTGCACGGATCTCTGCTTCATTGTTGGTTGCGTTGCCTATGTGACCATATGCTCCGCATACCATTCTGCCCATGTCATCTCTAATAATTGCTCCAATTCTTGCCATCCCAGGGTTCCCTCTACTGGCTCCATTGAAATTTAGTTTCACCCAACCATTGGGTGGGCGTCTCCAATGAATGGTTTTCTTGTCCACTATTTTTTTTATTTGACAATCTGCTTGTTTTTTAAGCACCCATTTTCCTTCCATTTTCCTGTCCCAGTCAGAGAATCTTTCATATTTGGCCAATGATGCTTTTTCGTTTACCACTTCTTCAATTGCAAATTTGATGTCAGCTTTTACAGTTTCTAGTGATCTTTCTAATTCCTTGAAAATTCTCATGTTTTGTTCCTTCCATAAGTGCCATGTGATCAATGCAGGTCATATTATCCATATTGAACTCCATTTTGATGATTTAGCAGAGGGCCATTCAATCAGGAAATCATATAGCGTTTCACTCCTTGCCAGATTCAGCCCAATCATATTCAAGTACCAACTCCAGCACACCTAAAAGAATGAACAATTGTATAGTAGGTGATTAATGGTTTCCTCATCGGATTTACAAAGTACACACCAGTTCGGTCCCTAGATCCCGACAATTTTGAGTCTATCACTTGTAAGTATTTTCCCATGTAATGCCATCCAAAGGAACGATCCTGCTTTTGGCAATATCATTTTGTTCCAGCATAACTTCCCAGGCCAATTCGGCCTATGGAATCTCAGTCTTTATACCTCACACCCTAATCTTGCAGAGTATTCTCCAATTTTGGCCGCACACCAAAAAATGGCATCTTCATCTTTGCATGTGAGTAGCACCCTGCTAGCCAGTATGCAATTGAGTTTCCTACAATGCTCTGGCTCGCCCATGTCAATCACCTTCCATGTCCTTCTATGGTGCTTGTCTGAATGTGTGAAGTAGTCACAAACATGCACCCCCATTGCACCTTCAATTAGATTGATCCAATTTTGGTCTTCGAACATGTTAGCAATCAGAAGTTCTCCCTCCCAAGAATCGTGCCAGAACTTGGCCTTAGACCCATTTCCAATTTTCCACGAAACATGGTCATTGATGACGTGCCTACTGTTCCATAGGAAATTCCATGTGGCAGACCCCCTGTGTGCATCAATAATGGTGATAATTCTCTCTGGATCAAGGGAGTCAAGATATTTCATTTGGAATAATCTTCACCAAAGTTTATTTGGTTGTTTTAGTATTTTCCATGTTAGTTTGGTGCTGAGTGCCACATATTGTTTTCCCATACTTCTTAGGCCAACACCACCATCTTCTTTTAGGAGGCACATCGTATCCCAGTTAATTAGTGGGATCTTCTGATCATTTGCGCCTTCCCATACAAACTTCTTTAGTAGACTGTCAAGCTTCTTACCAACTGCGTTTGTCATTTCGAAACAGATCATATTGTAGACCGGTATTACAGAGAGCACACTTCTGATCATCGTAATTCTACCTGCCTGCGAGAGCCATCTATTTTTCCACGTATATGATTTGGCCTTACATGAGTTGAGGACCTCATCCCAAACCTGACACTGTCTTACCCCAAGGCAAATATTGACACCAAGGTATTTGAGAGGAAGCTCCCCGATCCCATACCCGAGGGTATGTGCAATTTGTTTTTGGGCCGCTTTGCCTGTATTGAAGAAGACTACCTGTGTTTTCCTGGCATTCATTTCCTGACCCGACATTGCAGTGTATTCTTCCAATACTTCTTTCACACGCCTCGCTTCATTGATAGTTGCTTCTCCAAACAATACGGTGTCGTCCGCGAACTGCAAATGGGTGATGTTTTCGAGCTGTCGATGAATGCGGATGCCATTCCACAATCCGCCAGTGTGTTTTCACTTTTCTTTTTATTAATCCTCCTAATACCTCCGCCATTAGAACAAACAGTGAGGGTGATAACGGATCCCCTTGACGCAATCCATTTGTAGCATGGAAGAAATCTACAACCGAGCCAATTACTAATAGTGAGAAACAGACCGAGGATATGTAGGTCTTAATGCGTTCAATCCAATCAGTAGGGAATCCAAAGCTTTTCAGGACATGAAGTAAGAATCCCCACACAACCTTATCATAGGCTTTTGCGACATCTAATTTGATGATCATTCCTTTCAACTTTTCTTTGTGAATGGTGTGCATAACTTCTGAGACTAAGATGATGTTGTAATGCCCCGCCAGGAAACCCCGAAGGGATTAAGCCACAACACAAGAATAGAGTGCAATTTTTTTTTATTTATTTTTTTAAAGTTACAACACATAAGATGCAACAAGATATCAAAGATTCAGATTACATAGCGGAAGACATCAACTAACACCTAAAGAGTTTCCCAACGAGATTACTTAAATTTCACAATTCACTTAACTCACACAATTAATCCAAAAGGCTACTAATCTAACAACGAGATAATTCTTAATCAGGATAATTTCTTTCGAAAGATGGAAATATAAATCACAAGCAAAGATTCATCATTAAGATCCATTCATAATCTTCATTCAAGCTTTTCATTTAAAATTACAAACCATACATCTAACATTCTAATACACTAGGATTTCATCATAACATAAGAGATCTTTCCAAGCATATTTAAATTCCTTAACAACAACTGAGTATAATTCATTACTCTAAGTTACATTCTTTCATACTCCAATTTATTGCATTTAAAAAGATGATTACAACCATGCATCTACGAGAAATCTCATCTAAACCACTTAAACATTCGAACAACATGGCATTCAAGAAGGAACCACATGTAAACATTTAAAGTTAATTCCATTTATCCACTTAACCATTCTAACATAAGCTATTCATACATGATAAAGCTGAATAAAGGAAACATAAGAGAATACATCACATAACACCATAATGATCTCGGAGTTCACCCCTAAAGGGCTACATCTCCAGGTCTGCTCAACTGCAAGACCCCTCTGATAATTAATAAAGTTAAGAATACAAGAGGTTACACCAATACAATCCGGCCAGCAAGGCGAAACATAAACAATATACAAACGACCGCATCGGTCCATTAATACATAAACGATCCTTGAAAAGAACAGGATCCAGCTGAACATAATCAAAGCTAAAACAAGATGTCCATGAGAGCATCCATAAAACTGAGCCATCACCACCCAAGGTCTAACATGAAACCGACACTCACAAGGGCAGAGACCAAAGGACGACTCACAAAGGTACTCCTAACAGGACAAAACGACAACACACTAGCGAACGTAGGGACAAGTGTCATCACACAACCTGGTATGGTTACCATGGCAAGTCTTCATAGGTCCCGGCCCCATACACTGGGTCACCCTGGCAACCTAATCCGAGCTTCCGGCCCATCCAAGCCTCATGTGGACCCACACATCCTCTCATGAAGACAAAGATGGTGGTTTGCCATTTCAGGCCTTCTCACAGCATGTCGAATCTATGATAGCACTCGTCCCATGTGTGAGGCACATTATCTTATTTAGAGATTACATTCTAATCTACTATTAGGTTATCACTTATTAGACTCACTTTCAACGGGTTACCCAGCAGCCACTTTGGGCGCGGCCCCCAATCGAAAGCCACTTTCCCATACGACACTAGACTAACTCAGACGAACTCAACACCAGGGAATACACATGGTCAGACGAACGGAGTTCAAGAAGAGAGAAACAATCATCAGTTCAAACACGACTCAAGGATGATCACTTACTGATGGTACTCTAACTAGAGACCCGACCAACAACGGTCAACCACAATCATCATTCGACTCACACACAAGGAGGATATGATCAAAACGACACTACCACAATACAACAGTCAACTCGGAATCGAGGACTGAAACAGGCACCCCAAGTCAAGCCATACGACAGGGTCCTATCAAACAAAGCACTCTTGCCATTTCATAATTAAAGGCGAATACAGAAATTAAACTCGCAAAGGCAATAATCAGAAAAAACAATATTTCCTCAAATTGATTTAATCATTAAAAGTCGATCAAGTTTCTACAAGATCTAAATCAGCTTACAGTTATCTACCTCATCAAGGGATAAGTTGTTCTTGGTTTTCTAACTCCTAAGGTTCAAAGCATCGAACAGGCAAATTAAGCCATAATGAGTTTTTAACCAATTCATATTAATAAATCTCAGACAACCATTAATCAACTAAAATAAGATATTTAATCTCCAATCAAAACGTCATTAACATACTGGTCTAAAACCGACCTCTACAATTTCGCATTTTTCAAACCCAGATGCATATTATGAATCACAGAAATATAATTATAAAAAGAACGTCTATAAGAAGATAATCATTTCCAAAAGCATATCGTTTCAATTCAAATACCCAACGATGAATATTTCACTTACTTCTCAAATACTCAAATGATATGTTCTAAGATAATATTTAACATCATCAGATAGTAATTACATCGTATTTCAACGATTTCCAATAACACATTATTATATTTTGTTTTTAAACAATAATACCTCGATTAGCCAAATGCTCTAATCAGCTAGAAGGTAAGATCTAGATTCATTAATCCAAGATCAATCAGAATATAATCAATGATATTTAGTTGCGAAGTTAACAGTTTTAGAACTTAATCAGGAAAGGGGCATAAGTCATGAAATGAAATTGAATATTTAATTCACCTACAAACTCCATTATGAAATTAATCAATATCCCATTTAACATTATCAAAATTAACGCCACCTTAATCATGTTTAAGAAACTAAATTCCACTTAACAATAAAATAATATTTAACATATTATAAGCATTTTTTTTTTTTGAATAATAAAAAAAAATGCATTAAAAAAACCATTTTATAACTATGTTTTAAAACAACAAACAAAAAAACGCATTAAAAATAAGGGCGAGGGCGGGCCGTGCCCTAACCCTAGCGCCGAGGGAGCTCGCGGGCGGCGCCCACAGTGGTGCCCGCAGGTGCCGCGGCCCCTGCGGCCACCATCGTGGGCCGCAGCCGCTGTGCTGCTGAGTGGGAGAAGGGGGAAGAGTGGGGGAGGGGAGGAGGAGCGGGTGGAGCTCCGCTCCCCGCCCTCCAAACCCCAAACCCACGGTTCGAAACAATAAAAAAAACGCCCAGTCCGCTCCATTAAAAATAAACAACGCACAGTGCGATATAAAATTTCGTTTAAAATAATATTCTTTTTTTTTTAAAAAAAAATTTGTTGTTAATAAAACTTCATACACAGCAAGGAACACACACAGTCTCACAGAGACAAATAAATATTTTTTTTGATTATAATTCCTTCATAAGCAATTGTAAAAACAAGATATACCCAGATCAGGAAAGGGGAAGATTTCTCCAAAACCAATCAGCATAATGGCCAAACAAGATTGTTCTTCCCACATTTAACATCTAATTTGCCAAACCCCCAAATATATTTCAATTTTATTTACTTAAAATCATTCTTAGCAAACCAGAAATTGATTTGAAAACACAGAATGAAATCTAGGAGGGATAATTCAAGATCTTATTTCCAATCTACTCTTTTAATCAATCAAACCGATTTCTCAATAACAAATCCAATTCTTTCAACCAGAAATTCTTTTGGCAACAAGAAAATAATTCAGAATCCTACCTTCATTCGCAATCCTGGGATAGCTGAAGGAGAGCCCACCTGTCGGATCCAGCATCATTCCTTCCCCAAAACCTCAAATTTCATTCCCAATCAAAAATTCTCCAAAAAAAATGTCCATGCTCAATTTTCCCCAAATTTTGGGTTATATGGAAGAGTTGACCCAAAAATTCAATTTTTGGAATTAAAATTTTTATTTTCAAATAATTCCCAAAATTTAATTCTTTTCTAGCTAGCAACAAATTAACTTGCTTTATCAATTCCAAAATCGGTTTTCTCCTTTAATTAAATTTAACCTTTCAAATCAAATAAGCCAACAGAACACAATTAACTCTATGGCGATAAAATATAAAACTTTCTTTTCAACAGCATATATAAATGCATTTAATATTCAAAATCAGTCATTAATCGAACTTACTCCCAATTTAAAATAGGCAATTCATTAACAACGAAAATCGCATAACGAATACCCGATTAATTTAATCCATTAGTCTTCAATGCACAAACGCATATATATTTAATTCAAATAATTACTAAGGACTAATTAATCAATTTAACCATGCACACCAAGCACGCAAACCGAGAAGGTCAACCAAACAGACGACTCGCAAACCCAACCAAAAGGGATTACCAACGACGACTGCCGATGCTCACTGGAGCACGACTAAGGTCAACTAGGGTCTTACGACCACCTAATCCAACTCTAAGGATTAAAAAGGTACACTCAAACCTGCACATCCAGGTGAAGCCGAATCTCGCACTCATGCGGCGTTGTACCTGAAATTTCCTGCAACCAAGAGTCATACATGCATACATATATAAAATTTTAATGAAAGCGTTAGCCCGATGTTAATACCACGAAATAGGAACACCGAATAACTTACATACAACTAGTGAGAGAACCACATCAATAGCTATGCGTTAAATCGAACATCTGACTATAAAATTAAATTACGATAACTAACCAAGATTAAACCAAGATTAGAGATTGATTAGGGTAGGGGCACTACAGATGCTGTCAACGATTTCTCTTCCTGGAGTGAACCCGTTCTGATGCTCTGATATTAGCTTGGGAAGGATGACCTTTAACCTTTCAGCCATGGCTTTGGATATAATTTTGTAAATGTTGTTGCATAGGGATATAGGTCTGTAATCTTGAACCATTTCACAATTCTGTTTTTTGGGAATTAGGGCAATAAGAGTATGGTTTATTTCCTTGACGAACTTTCCCTTCTTTCTGAACTCCTCCACCACTTTCCAGATGTCTATTCCCATGAATTCCCAACAATTTTGGTAGAATTCAGCAGTGATTCCGTCCGAGCCAGGAGCCTTGTGGGGGTGCAATGCAAACGTGGCTTTCTTAACTTCCTCCAATGTGAACAGAGCATTCAACAAGTCTATGTCCTCCGGGGATATCAGATTTTCAATAATTCCTTGAAGATTGGGCAACATGGAACTTGTGCCATTCCTGCCCAAGAGATTTTTAAAGTATTCTACCGCAGCCTGCTCGATTTCTTGCTCCGTACAAACCTTGTCTCCATTCATGTTTTGGATGACCGAAATTTTATTATTTAGTCTTTTCGCCCTGTATGCAGCATGGAAGAATTTAGTATTGCAGTCTCCATCAGCAATCCACAATTCCCGTGATTTGTTGCGCCAATATATTTCTTCCATTTTAAGTATCTCTGCATGTTGCTCTTTGAGTTTTTTTCTCCAGAGTGTATAATCCATTGTCCATTCCTCTCATCATCACTTCCTTAGTGACAGATTCCAATTCATCCTCAATTCTGGCTTTTTCCGAAAAAAATATTTTTGAAGGTGTGTTTATTCCAATGTTTGATCTCCTTTTTTAGAAGCTGTATTCTTTTGACAAAGCTATAGCTGGGAGACCCATAGCGCCTGTTGCTTTCCAACCACCATTTTTCCACCAATCTCTTGAAGTCCTTGTCCTTCCACCACATGCTCTGGCACTTGAAATAGTTCCTATTCTTTGGTGCTTCAGGGCATATTAATAAGGTAATTGGGAGGTGGTCTGAGCCAGCCTGTGATTCAATGAACGTTTCCATGGATAGACAATTGCTTATCCACCATTCCCCCACAAGAAAATGATCTAACCTCTCAGATATTTTTGAGAAGTTTAACCTCCTGTTAGTCCATGTAAATCTTCCATTCTTCGATATAATATCTACAACCCCACACTCATTGATGAATGATTTGAAGTCCTCCATAGTTTTTGTATTCTTTCGTAATCCACCATCCTTCTCATCACTATCCAGTATTGCGTTGAAGTCTCCAACAATTATGACATTTTTGGAATCTAGCATCGCAAGTTGGCTGAATATCTCAGCCCACACTCTCGCCTTCTCTTCTGTTCTAACAGGTCCATAAACATTGAAAATGGGCATGGTATAATTGCCCGTTTTGTGCCTAACGTTGAATGCCTTCCAGTATTCTTTAGACGCCACCGGTTCTACCTCTAGTGTCTCAGGATTCCACAAAATTCCGAGACCCCCAGCAGTCCCTCTAGCCTCCTGAAAGTGCCCTTCCCATTTATAGCAGTATTTTATGAATTCACATGCCTTGTCATCACTTAGCTTGGTTTCTTGTAGAATGTACATGTCCGATCCCATCTTGGTCAAGGCTCTCTTGACCAAGTGTCTTTTGTCAGGGGCCGATAAGCCCCTGACATTCGAGGTGGTGAGCTTCATTTCCCACCAAGGAAGGAGCAACCTCCCTTGGTATGTTTCATGTAGTCAAGAACGTTGACTAGGCCTTTTTCCTTTGCCTTCTCCTCTCTGATATGTTTATAGCTTTTCCTGCCCTTGACTCCTTTGTTTCTTCCTAACAATGTATTGGCAGATTGGCTTATGCACTTGGGGTCCAATATGTCTAGTTCATCTTCATCATTTCCGTGAATAGATGCCAGCGATTCAACTTCCACATCCTCATTAATTTGGATATCTTCCCCAGCACCCTCTTTCTCCTGCATAACTCCATTGCTTTGAGGAAGATCATTACCGTTCGACATCATCATAATTGGGACAATCTGCAATGGGTTCTGTGGTGTGTTATCCATTTTTAGGGGGTCTTCCACATTGTTCGTTGTAGGGGCATTCCTATCCTTTCTTTCCCAGGTTTGCTTTCCCATTTTGTTTAGTCTACTATTTGCTTTACGAACGTATATTTTGCATTTGCTCCCTTGATGAAGTAAGCTTCCGCATCTGTAACAGGGATTGAGTTCTTTTTCAATTTCAACTTCCTGTCTCCATTTTCCGTTCGCCGTAATCAGTGTTATGTGATCTGGGACCTTTTGTACAGCGGCTATTTGCAACCGAGCATATATGTATAAATCGTTCTTGGTAATTCCCTCATCGATTTCTAGCAGAGTGCCCAGACTCTTCCTGATCCTTTCAAGGTTAGATTCGCCCCAATATTCTATCGGTAAGTTAAAGAGCCTTAACCAAGTGGGTTTATCATACCAGGCCAAATCCATGGGATTGAAATTTGGCTTCCATGGCTGCATATACACTGGATGTTTTTCAAGATACCAGTTTTTAGACCCAAGCACCTTGTCTCTTTCATGGTTCTCAGCGAATATGGCTACAAAGAATCCCTTAGGGAGGAATTTAATGATGGTGTGTCTGCCCCATTTTGTGTCTACCCAAGACCGTATTACTTCTCTGGATTGTTTTGGTCCAATTATCCTAGCAATTAAGGCATATTCTTCCCACGCATATCTATCATCCTCGACATCTTCTGTAAGGTCAATTTCGACCTCGCCCGATATGCGTGAGGATGCGGCCTGTGTTTCCTCTTTTACTTCATTACCTCCGCTGGAATTGTCCCACTCGACATCAAATACTCTTCAATTGTCCGAGCGCTCCATGATCCCTGAAGTCTTTTTGTCGATATTGGATGCACCCGATCTCACCTCGCCCAGGCTTTTTAGTTTTTCGCACTCCATTTTTAAGCTTTCGCACAAGGTTTTTAATTTTACACATTCGCTCTGCCATTTCCCGCATTCAACTTCGACCCTTGAAGATGCACCGAGCGTGCTCTGCTCCTCTTTTCGCTCCACTCGCTCTGCCATTTAATTTTTTTTAACAAGAAAAATATTACATGGGAAACAAATTATTTAGTGATGTCTACATATTCATCCATGGGTAACCCATGCACTTAC
Organism: Cryptomeria japonica; assembly: GCF_030272615.1. NCBI lineage: Eukaryota > Viridiplantae > Streptophyta > Pinopsida > Cupressales > Cupressaceae > Cryptomeria > Cryptomeria japonica. The sequence goes on along the minus strand of NC_081408.1, from coordinate 599,818,345 downwards.
CATATTTACACTCAAAATATATTGGATAAGCATGTTAGTGTGGTGTTTGGTGTATTTTTTTCCAACATTACCACCTAGTCGAGGATTTTATCATATCATAGAATTGGAAATAGGCTCTTATCCTATCATGACCACTCTTTATGACCACCCAAGAAAGTATAAGTGTAACAATTATTTATATTTATCGATATTTAAACAAGTAATTTACTTGGAAATAAGATAATTTAAATGTTATCTAGACAATAATTTTCTCTAATTTATACATTTCATAAATAAAGAGATAGATGTCATGCATTTACTAGTTACATAGTACATCATCATACATATTGGAAATGATTAAGATTTAAAACAGTATTAGGACTATTGTCCTATTAATATAGTAGTGTCCATTAGTTATACCAAATATTTGTGTCAAAATTAGAATTGTTTACAACTTCACACTCCTTTTTGGGCCCTTGCTTTAGTGTGTCCTCTCATAGCTTATTCTAAGCCTATTTTTGGCCCTATCACATTCACACACTCATCATATGCTTGTGAGATGACCTAATCCTATGTCCTAGATCTAGATACTCAACAACCACCTTTCTTTTGTTTCTTTGATGGGTGGACTAAGGTGTCTAACACCATAGTCCCTCCAAAAATGGCCCAAAATCAAACATGTGTAAGTTTCAATTCTTGCCACTTGTGATCCAATCCCGATACTTTGATATATGGCAATTGGAACTCAACCTAATGTAGAAAAAAACTTGTGAACCCTATATAAAGGCATCATTTATAATTCATTTAATCTTTTCAAGTTCATAAGTTACAAGTTACATCATTGAGCAAGTGTCTGTAGTTTTGAGCATTATAGAACAGCAATCCACAACAACCTACATGCAAGTAAGTTTTCATGATTGATCTTGTTATGTCTTGCAATTTCATTTCGCTACATCAACCCCCGAGGGACTTATCTAAAGAGAATTGCATCACCATTGTTATCAAGCCTAAGTAATATCATTTCAATTTTGATTTAGCCTCTGCCCTACCAAGGGTAAGATCTCTTTTTCTCATCATGATATCTTTAGTAGAGGTGGAAACACCAACACAAGGTTTGACTTAGGCAAGCAATATACATCACAATATTTCCCATCTTATATGTGTGCAAGTTATAGATTCAATGGTTGAAAGTTATAGAATTGTGCAAATTAGATTGAGACACACAATCTCAAACTTTGAACAAGCAAAAACCCAAAGACTATACCAATTTGCTCATTGGACCAATACTTAGGCTAAATTTTGGACGGAGAGATATACAGGACATCCTAATTTAGAATCTGACACCTTGGCTAACAAAGACACATCCATGTCTAAGGTGCCTAATTCACTAGACTAACACTTCCAACTCCATATTTTAGCAACAAGTTAACTTTGCATCTTGTTTCCATACAAATACTCTTTTGTGTCTACCTTTTATTTTGTATTTTTTTTTTTTATGTTGAATCTTATTAAATTTACATCATTTTAGCTAGTTTTTGCATCCTCACATCCAATCATATCAAAATAAAAAGAGAAAATAATCACACATAGCATCCAACTCTCCTTTAGGATTGAAGTTGTCTCTTGTTGGCTATTTCCCCCAATGAAATATTGATTTGGACCTTATTTTATGTTTCTAGGCTAGGACTCCATTTCCCATCATTTCATTTTGGTGAAACTGACATATCTTATACTTGCATTACTTCTATTTTTCAGTTTCAGATATGCTTTTTACATGAAATTCCCATATTTAGAATCATTAATTTCTAAAAATAATTACTTGCATTAGTAATAAATCGCAATATGACATGTCTCACAATATTATATTAAGCAAAGATGAAGGGCTCATTTACCTCCCAAATTGATAAGAATGGTGCTAACATAGATGTGCATCCTCCCACAAGGGTCAATTCTTATTCATCTATTTGGTTCTTCAAAATATTCTTGCACTACCAATTTTAATGAGGTTTGTTACGAACTTGCCATTCCCCATTAGAGTTTCACACATATTATAATGTTGGCTTTGACATGCTTTCTAAACAAGGATATAGTGGACAAGGTCTTGGACACATGGAACAAGGAATTAAAGTTCCTATAGATCTCATATTGCATCATTATAGAGAAAGCATAGGATTCACTACTTCTCGTTTAGCTCCACCTTATCCTTCATTGTCTCGTAACAAACAAAAACACTTTCCTTCACATGACAATGACATGGTACCAAAACACTTTCCTTTATCTAAATAAGACCAAATCTTTTTAAACCTCCTAAGAGACCATTTGATCATTCTTCTACCTTTGAAGGATTATGAAACTTGAAAAGGTGATAACACATATTCTTTTGAGCTTATCATCACATGTATGGTCATACTACTGTTGATTGTAGAAATTTTCAAAAATAATTTGGAGAACTTGTTAATAATGCTTTCATCACTATAATATATGATATCCAAATTTTTCTTGTCAATCAGTTAATTTCATAGAATTTTTAGACCTATTACATTACTCCTCACTATGTGACACTATTAGGTTAACTTTTGGGGGCTTATTGTCATTCATGGTGGTACAATTTTGTGTATAATCACACTTGGATAGCAACATGATAACCTAATTATTCTTGTCTCTATACTGGGGAGAAATTAATAGTTTTCAAGCATTCATTATTCTTAAGGATCCACTTTCCTTTTGTTGAATTGTATATTTTATTATGATTTTCCTTTCTTGCATGGAATTGTTTCTCCTTCACGAGGATCTTATTTTTAATTGGAGGTGTGTATCCTTGATTAGGACCTCTTCCTTGTTTGAAGGCATGTATCTTTTATAAATGATCTATCCTTGGTGTTGGAAAAATATAATCCTTCATCAATAACCCTCTCGCATAGAAATAGGTAAGGTGTGCATCCTCAATCTCTTTCCCCGTTCTTAGTATTGAACATGTCACCTTTATTGAAGATCTCATCTCTTTATGGGGGTAGATATCTTTAGGCAGAGTTCTCTTCCTCTCTCTTTGATAGTTATGTATCCTTCGTAAGGATCCCTTAACACTTTTTTCAAGATACCTTTGCAACTATCTTTCCTTGCTTGGAGATTTGTATCATTTATAAGGCTCTTCTTTCTAGCTTAGAACACACTCATTTTTGTTAAGGATGTCTCCTTGGTGTTGAAGGTGTTTTATCCTTGATGTGAATCTCTATCTTCCTTAATATATCATCACGACAATATGCTTACTTCTTAAGGGATCATATGAATCCTCCTCGTTACATGTGGTTATTCATTATTGTACGCCCAAGGTGGTGGTGTTGTGTTACATAGCACCCCCTGAGGCATGGTTAACAATCTATCGCTATTTACTTACATGGCATTTAACAGTTTGATCATCTAGTATAACATGACTTACTAGTGTGATATTTTAAATCAATTTATGATCCATGGACCACCTATCATAATTCACCTTGATAGACCTATATGTCGCATCCATATGAATCACCTCGATCTTTTAGCATAAAATAACTTTATAGTTTATCCCTTAGCAAAACATGAGCAAGCTCTTGAAGTGTTGGTCAATTAGTATAGTGAGGCTTGTTGGTTTGATTGTTGAGCATTTGCCCTCTAACAAAACATAACTTGTTAGAATTTTTTTTGTTGTTGGTTACCTAACATAATGGAGTTTGTGGGTGTAATCACTTGTTGCACTACACAAGTCACACGACATAACATGTCTTGTTGTCCAATAGAATCCATGCCTCTTTTCATGGATCACCTAGTACAACACAACTTGCTAGCTAGCAGAATACATGACACAAACATGTCTTGTTGTCTAATAGAATCTGCCTCTTTTCATGGATCACCTAACACAACACAACTTGCTAGCTAGTAGAATATGTGACACAAACATGAATCACCCAACATAACACTCCTTTTTTGGTAGTGTAATTCATGGTTTTTCCCATGGAACCCTATCATAACATATCTTGCTAATTGTTTGACCATGGATTCTTGTCTCATCAATTGGTTTATGATCTTTCTCTTTATATAAGTGTTTTTGTGCTCTTACAATGACACTATGAGAATGATATTAGTGGTTGAGATATTTTTCAACATCAAGGTCTCTTCAAATAGTTGGCTTGGAGCCTTTGTTTTTAGTACTAACCCCTTTTATGCCTTTTTGTTTGCCTTTTTCTTTTGTTTTGTCTTTTATCTTGTGTCTTGCCTTGGATGTTGTTGTTTGAGTCAAGATCCTAAGCTTGTGTGCTTTCTTCCCTTGACTTGGTGACATCTTATCTCTTCTTATTCTTTCTCTCAGCTACTCTCTCTAATTTACTGTGAGTATGAGTGTAAGTTCATACTTGCTAAAGTGCGGGTTAAAAGTAGTATCATATATTGTAACCCTTTAAAACTTTACATTCCTTTTTGAGCCCCAATCTCAGTGTGCTCTTGCATAGCTCATTCAAAGCCTATTTTTGGTCCTATCACATCTAAACTCTCGGCATATGCTCATGAGGTGACTTGATCCTATGTATTGGTTCTAAAAACTCAAAAAACTCCTTTATTTTATATCTTTCTAGGTGGAATTGGGCCCTTGATGCTATAGTCCATCCAATAAGGTTCAAATTCAAACATGATCTGAATATAATATTTTGATATGATTGTTGGAAGTCAATCTAAAGTAGGAAATACTCTATGAGCCCTATATAAAGACATCATTTATAGTTCATTTTAATCCCAACAAGTTTATGAGATACAAGTTCAGGTTACATCATTGGACAAAAATTATTGAGCAAGAGTCTCCAAATTTTAGCATTATGGAGCAACAAGCTACAACAACCTACATGCAAGTATGTTTTCATGATTGATTTTTTTTATGTCTTGTAATGTCGTGTTATTGCATAAACCCTCCAATTACTTTATCCAAAGAGCATTGCATCACCACCATTATCAAACCTAAGGTAATATCATTTCAATTATGATTTAGTATGTTCCTTCCCAAGGGTAAGCTCACTTTTCTTTATCATCATAGTTGTAGTGGAGATGGAAAAACCAAGATGGGGTTTGACTTAGGCAAGCCACTATACAACACAATATTTACCTTCTTTTATGTGTTTAGGTTATAGATTCGATGGTCAAAAGTTATAAAATTGAACAAAGTAGACTAAGACATACAATCCTAGACTTTGAATAGGCAAAAACCCTTAGACAATACTAATTTGATCACTTGATTGACACTTTTAGGCTGAATTTTTGAGGGAGATATTTACAAGGCATCCTAATCCAAAATTCAAAGCCTCAACTAACATAGATGCCTCCAATTCTAGCGGGCCTAGCTCACTAGACTAACACTTTTAGCCAAAATTCAATATCATTTTTTTATGCATCTTATTTCTATATTTTATCTTTTCTACTTGCTTTCTATTTTGTATTTTTCTATTTATACCGAATCTTATCAATTTTGCATCAGTTTACCTAGTTCTTATATCCTTATATCAAAATCATATCCAATCACATCAAAATAACAAAAAGAGGAAATATTCGCACATAGCATCCAAATCTCCTTTAAGACGAAAATTGGATCTCGTTGGCTATTTCTTCCAATGAATGATATTGATTTACATCCTAGTTTGTGTTTCTAGGATGGGACTCAATTTCAAATTCATAAAAAAATAAATGCCCAGTTGTCGTAGTCATCTCAATTAAGTGCAAGCATTATAGTTATCAAGCTATATAAAGGAAGAGCATCATCCAAGTTCTTTACATTTGAGTATAGACCTAACAATTCCCTACTCATCTTCTTACTGGATTTTTACTAAACCTTTAAATTGAGAACTAAGTGCATGCAATTACAATCACTACCACATATAGTCAATCGCATTGACCTTAGATATCCTCTAGCTACTAGTAAATTTTTACTACCATGCAATCCTAAGAGTATAGTGAAAGGAAATTCACCAAAAAAATTAATTATAAATTGCATATTGATGCATAGGCCATCTATCCTCAACTTTATTATCTATTGATTAACTTATCTAAATTGGCCACAAAAACGTGGAATATAAAGTATAGACCATGATAACAACTATTTATAATTTATCATATTAACTAGCAAACCCTCGGATAGGGTCATGTTTTGTCTTCTTTTCATAGTTGCACAAAAAACTATAGTTAAGCTTTTATGACACATACGCTACACACTTTAGTTATAACTTGACTTATTATGTTGTTAAGTCCTCCAATGAACACTCTTAATATGTTTGTTTAATGGATGTGAATATTGTAGACACCTAAAAATGTCTCATTAATAATGTACTAATTAAGTGTCCTATTAATTAAATAATTAAATAATTATTTAATTAATATAATTAATCTTATTCTTCTAAAATCATATTTCTTCACCATCTTACTAATTAATCAATTTCTATTTCTTTCCTAATTAACTAATCATTTAACCCCTTTCTTAATATTAATTAACTTTATTTTTTTGCTGGGTAATATTTATTATCTAATTAATTATAATTTAATTCCTTTGATTAAATAATCTTTATTATTTAGTTAAATTCAATTTCTAAATAATTAAATAATTTCTTTAAATTATTTAATTAGCTAATTCATTCCTCTATTTCAAAATCCAAATCCCCAAATTCTAATTTCGTTTAATTTTATTAATTCTTCTAATTCAAATTCAAATTCACATTCTTCTAATTTCATCTAATTTTGTTACATGTGCATTTCAATTTCATGATTTCAAAAATAAAATCGAATTTCTAAGTCAAGTTCTAAATATATTCAAAGATTAAATTGAATTTATAAATCAAGTTCAAAAAGCATGCAAGATGGAATTGAATTACAATAAAACATCCAATAGCACATGCTAAATTAGTAATTAATTAAATCATTCCTTTAAATTCTCTCCAATCATTTATTTCTATCTTCTAATTTGCTTTTTTCCAAAAAAGATTTCAACCAGTCATCAATCAATTAACGGTTCAATCTATTTAATTGATCAATTCAATTAATTGATTAATTAAATCATTTCCTCAATTTCCTCCAATAATTCTTTTTCATCTTTCAATTAGCTTTTTTCTCAATGAGTAAACTCATTTGTCTATTCAATCAATTGAGTTCCACCTCTCAATCATTCTGTTCCACCTCTCATTCAATCTCACTTGAAATTCTAAAAATTCAGCATCAATTCTCTATTTTCAACAATCATGAACTTCGAAATCTTGTGTCACTTGCAGCTTAGCAACACAATCTGAGAGCCATCATACCACAAGAAGCAAAAGAACAATGGAAGCTACATGAGATCATAGAATTAGGAGTTTTGATTGAAGATTATAAAATCCTATTGTCTTGTTTGCATTATTTCATTGATATTTGTTAGGATTTTTTAATTAGATAGGGATTTGTGATTTCCCTTTAATTCTAGCTAAGCTACGATGAATTACTATGTAGAAAAAATATGATACATATATATGCTAATAATTATGTATGTGATTAATATGGATGGATAATTGTTATGGTTTGCAATTGTGTGTTCTAACTTGATATGTAGTATTATACCCAAACCAAAGCTAGCTATTCCTATAGCCGATACTATGCAAGTTCCTCCAACCAAAGGTAGAATTGACTTTAAACTAGTCAAAGGTGGCTCCAAATACTTCAAGTTGTTGAAGAGTGTCACTTATGTGTTGACTTCTTCCACAATATTATTAACTACTTTTTGACATGTTATTTAATAGTCTATCATATTGCTTTGAGTGGATATTTATGACTTGGGTTAGTTATGAGTTTCAATCCTAATAGGACTCTTAGTCCTTTTATGCTTTCTTTATTTCTTTAATAGACATATCTATATATATGGGGATCAAGTGTTAGTTAGTTATGGATTGAGTCATTAATTTAAGAGTATAAACGAGTCCACTTGTAATCTAAATAGGTTAATGATGTTGTGACTATTGTAATCTCTTTTTTCAATATTGCTCTGTGTTTGCCTCCCTTAATGGTTCTAATAACTGGACTGTGAGGCCATGACTTAGGGATTGGACATCCATAATAAGTAGTTATATGATCACCATGAAATTTCATTTATCCATCAACCTGGGGCGTATACTTGAAATGGGTCAGCAAGGTATATGCACTAAAGTCCTCATTGTAGTCATTCTACTAAGAAGAAACATTTCTGAAAGTAAAGTGTATGGAAAAAAGTAATAACTAAAATGTTGGAATAAAAACTACCTTGAATTTAGAAAGAATAGGAACTTAGTCCATAGCAAGCAAGCCAAAAACTACTTTGTCTGCAGGAATAGTCATAGGATGATTTCCAGTGGCTACAAGAACAGTCAACCGCCAGGACAATGAACTAAATACTGAAGGAAAATAACTGTTGTATACAAAGGGTGGAATTCTTACTAAGTGGGTCCCCTTAGCAAGTCTTCACAAAACTCAACTAAGTGCTACAAACTGGAATATTATCTTGTTAATCTGAAAATACTCGTTACATCATAGTATTTGCTAAAAACTATTTTGCAATAAAAGACTAAAAATTACTTGATAGTTGATGTTCACCATCCTTGAGAAGGGATGTTTGAACTTATTTATAATAAAGAAACTCCTAACTAACTCTAACTACTAACAAGTCCACTCCCAGAACATTAGGAGGATGCCATTTATTACAACATAAGAAAGAGGACAGGGAGTTACACTCTGAATAGGAAACAATCAAGTTGTTTCAAGTATAGAGGAAATATAGCGTAACTATTCCTCCTAGATTTATTCTCCTACAAACATGAATACCGAAGTTTCATAATTGCACTCGCTGAGCTGTAGATAACCGACTATTGACTCCTTCAATACTCATCTTGCTGAGACTTTATCTTCAACCAATTAACTAGCATTAACTTCCACGATGTGAATCTTTGACCATTTCTTGTTCTTCATTAACTCCTACATCATGTCATTAGCATGTACAAAACAAAGGTATATCTATTCCATATCATAATAACATTAATCTAATTACATGCAATATTAATATGAATAAATCACATAGCATGGCCACTTCATCATTAATCATAATTTTAACCAAAAGGAATATATATAAGGGTAACTTCATGCCATTTTGTCAAGTTCATGAAAACATAACAGGATCATTGTTTAAATTATTTTCAGGACTTAGATAGTATCTAGACCCTTGTCATAACCTAGTAAAAGTATAGAAAACTTAGACAAAATTGAGCCATTATTTGATCTCATCATCCCCCCTAACCTATCTTCATGTTGGTCCTCCAATAGGCACAATGTTCCACATTTTGGCTTGCAACCTATAATCTGTAGGAATAACTTGGCCTAATCCTTTATTAGCAAGTCTCCAATAGAACCATTTGTTTTTCTCCAGTCTACCCCATCTGGCTTTTTTTGTTGCTTCATCAAAAACATTCTCATACTACCTGCAATCCGGAATTGGCCATAGGAGCATTGACAGCTGAAAAATGAGAGGAAGCCAATTATTCTATTTTGACCGGCCTAGATGTATGTACAATGGTGCTTTTCTAACAACTACATAATAATTTTGGAGGGAATGTGGCTATGCCTGCTGCAATTCCTATGTTAAACTATTCCATCTTTGTGCCAAACAACCTATTACTGTTTGTCCTACAACAAAACTCATATGCTCAAATTCTTGGAATATCTCCTCTCTCAAGGCTAATATTTGAGATTCACATTCAGGTATGAATAAAATCTTTTGCCAATCAAAGTAGAGGTGTCTTGGATTTATAGCTTCAGCTCTTAAGGATAGGGGAATCCAAAGTTCTTCTTCCTTATATGCTCTAAACCATTGTCCCTAGATATTCTCATTCTAAATCCAGGACATGAGAGCTCCGATATAAATATAACCAATATACAACAAAGGATTCCAATCATTGTAATTAGGAACTGTATAATTGTGAAGGTAAAACTCACAAAGAAATTTTTTAGTTGTTGTAGGAGAAGATTGATACATCTGATAAATCTCTTGGGGAGTTTCTATAGAATGGTCTAAGTTTGAAATAATTCTTGACAATTTGAAAGAAAGATTGAGTTCATTTAGATACGTGGCATACATTTGGGGTGATGTTTTGCATCCTACAGTCTGTGGTATCATGGTTACTACATTATCCACCTTACTCTATAATGCAACAATTTCCTTATTTTTTGCTCAATCTCTTCATCTTTTAGACTAATTATTTCCTGCAACTTAAGTTTTTCTTCATTCCATTCTTCTTCTTTTTCTAATGTATCCTTATATAAATCCAAATCTACAGACATCCATGAGAAATAGGTGGGTCTATGTCTTTCAACATGGGGCCTTTTCAGAACTAATTCTCCTTCTTTTTCCTTTTTTTGGTTCTTGCTCGACCATTTGTTCTATTGCAACAACTAATCCAACAAGGCCACTCAAACTTATATTCTCTTAAAGTTGTTCTTCCTCCATTATTGGGCCCCGTTGTTATTGAGATAAATCTCTCATTTCCTCATTTTGTGCCACCTCTTCTTCTCTTTCTTTTTCACTAGGGGTAGAGTGCTCAGACCTTGAAGAGTCAATTTGAATATTTATTCTAGGCTCATTATGTCTAATTTTCATAGGTTTTCCTCTGAGCCTGTGGCTTATTGTTTGAGGTGTCTTCTCAATTGTTTTAGAGGGTTTGGCATGTTTAGTGTTGGGAAAATGGTGTCTCAACCTTACATTTACACGAGGTTACTATTTATAGAAAGTTTTCATTTCAGCATGAAATGGTGCAAAATTCTCCCCAAAGCTTCTGGTTGGCTAGATAAGCATTTTGGTAAAGTTTCATCACAAGATCACATCTAGTTTTGAAGATATTAAAGTTTCCATTTTGGAGGGGTCCAATGAAAGGTTTAAACTTAATTTTGAGGACTTTAGAGGCCCCTAAATTCCTTGAATTATTTGTGTAAATGGTGTAGCCTTTTACGAGGTGATAGAGAACTTCACGAGCTTTCCAATGCTTCAAACAGTTCATCAATCAGACACACAGTATGCAAGTTATGGCCTCCAAAAGTTTGCACTCCTGAAATAGGAAATATAATTTGTATCAGACACATAAATGAGTTGTAAAAGGGAGGGTAATAGGTTGATGTGTGTTTTAACACGTCATAGGGCATCTAGATTGGAGATAAGGTTGGCTATACTTTATTGGGTGGTTTTAGCCCATGGTTTTGTAATAACGTTTGACGGTTTCTTGTATTGTATCTCCTATTTATGAGGTGCATGAGATAGAGGTTGTGTGTAAGAGTCTTATGGCTATTGAGTTATGTATGAATCTCTAATTAGCGGTACTCCCACGAAGAGATTGCTCTATAAATATATTGTAATATATTTTTGATTGCTGAATAATATATTGGACGACTTTTGGAGTGTGGGGTTTTTCTCTTGAAAGGGTTTTCCCCACGTAAATCACTGTGTTGTGGTATGAATGTTATTTATGAGTATTTATGTTAAGTTTATGTAACTATTGTGATCATCTATAAAAGTTTTTGCATTACCCTCCTCTCAAGGTTAGTGTAGGAAGTTGTTTTGCTTCTTAACTTCCTTAAATTTAGGTCTTTTAACAAATGTACCGACTTGAGTAGTAGCAGCAGGTGACTTTTCCTCTTCATTTTTCCTTTTTCTAGGGCTTAGGGTTTCTTTTTCTATTTTTTGTTTTTGTGTCCTTTCCCCTATTTCTTCGTCTCTCTCCTTTCGAACAACAACCTTAGTCCCTTTTGGAGTTTTAGTTTGAACATTGACAATTGGGTCTATTGAAAATTTACTTGTATCACTAGATGAAGGTTTCGCTATAGGAGAGTCTCTAGCAGAGGCAACCCTAGATGTTGAAGCTCCTGGGGTTATTTTAACAGTTTCCTCTATTTCCATAGCCCTTGATTTTGAAGATTGACCCCTACTTCTAGCATTAGTTACTTTAAAATTCTTTATTGCCACAAATTCATCCCAAGTCATCTAGGAGACATCTTGTAAAGACCTTTCCACAAGCAGTTTGATCAAACAATTATGAGAGACAGAGTTTGACCTACCTTTTTGTGTTTTAGCTACCATGGCTGAGAGAAAATTGTACAAGACATTTGGCACATTCATCCTTCGGCCTTGTCTCATGTGGCTTGGAAATTTGAAATGAAGAGAATGGAGGCATGATTGTCTACCCTCACAGGTAAGATATTTGATCATGTACACTGCTACTTGTTTCCATTTTTTTAGTAAAGAAAGTCTTTGAGTCCCCTATTTGTCCACCTCAAGAGGACGGTCACAAGGTCTAGAGAATGGAGGCAGGATTGTCTACCCTCACAGGTAAGATATTTGATCACGTACACTGCTACTTGTTTCTATTTTTCTGGCAAAGAAAGTCTCTTAGTCCCTTGTTTGTCCACCTCAAGAGGAGGGTCACGAGGTTTGGAGAACTCTGCCCTAGCAGACCTAGCATCTTTAGACTCTGGGTATTTTTCTCCATCCATAGGCAAGCCCTAATACCTTTTCTATACGTTCTTCTGTAGTAATTACTTTCAGTCCTTTCGCCATTACTTCACCATTTGAGAAGGTTTAAGCAAATTCTAAAGCAATGTCATTGTCAAACCCATTAAGCTTTAAGAAATAATCCATCCAGACACATTGTCTGAATTTTGGCTCACAAAGGTGGTCCTGTAGCAGTATGGTTGATTTGTAGGCTCAATCATAATAAGAGACCCTCCCATAGTTTACCTTTAGTTGTATCCTTCAGATTTCTTGAAAATACTGTTCTGAAAATTACAAATGTTTCTTGCAACTTTTGACCTTCCGCCAAGACAAAACCCTTCAAATTTGTATTTCTTGGCTTATCACATAATAATGATAATTAAATTCATTGAAGAAGGCTATTTTGACGTAAAATGTTGGAGGCGTCAGTATAGTTAGGCTCAAGCATGCAACTTTAAAAAAAAGGTCATGTCACTTAATACATACTATCATAAATGACATAATGATATATTTCAAAAAAGATTTTATGATGAAAGATTTTATGACGTGGATGACACATTATGACACATTTATCAGAGAATGACACAAGCATACCTTCACCCCCCCCCCCCCCCCCCAACCTAAATTTTGACAGGTTCCCATAGATGTGATGCAGGAAAGCGGAAAATAATGTGTTATGTGAAGTATTCATATTAATTAAACTGTAGTAAAATAAATGCATCTAAAATAAATAATATACACAACATGTTTAGTACATACTTGGATCATGTAGAATGCACAAGATTCGGTCATGCTGGAAGTAATTGCAATACTGAATTGATAAACTAGTTGAAAAGGCGAAATGGAAGGAAGTAGAGTGAATGTGGAAGAGAAGAACATGAGATGGAATGATGATGTATTTATTGATGGAGAATGTACTCCCACAAAAAAGTGGAAGTATTTATTATGCATGTGATGACATGACTAGGGAGAAGGTGGAACATCAAGTCCACCTTCTTTGGCAGTAGTAATTCTGGAATGGGAAGTTGCATTGAATTGCTGCAGGAACTCTTGTTTGGAAGATGGTTTATGATAAAGCTTTAGGCGATGACCATTGACTAGCAAGTTGAATTTCACAGGGTCAATAGTTATGAGTTGCACAACTCCATTAAGAAAAACTTTTGTAATTTCATATGGGCCTAACCATCTTGTCTATAATTTTCCCATGTTATCCTTATATCTAGAATCATAGAGGAGTGCCCAATCTCATGTTTGGAACTACTTTTCCCTGATATATTTATCATGCCATTTGATCCTTTGAATTTGTAGCATTTATGTTTGACGTAAAGCTGATTTTCTGATTTCATCCAAAGCATTTAACTGCATAATTCTTTCTTTCTATGCTACAGATATGTCCATTCCAAGCTCAAGTGTTATCCTCGATGTTTTATGTTCAAATTCAATGGGCATCATTGTTGTTTTTCCTTATAACATCTCAAAATGAGTAAATCTTGTTGTTGTTTTCCATGATGTTCTATATGTCCATACTACTTTAGGTAGTCCGACTGCCCAATATTTTCTATGCAGAGCAATTGTTTTAGTGAGAATAGCTTCGATTTATCTGTTTGTGATTTCGACGTGTCCATTATATTGTGGATGGTAAGGTATAGATTTTCTATGCCTGGTATTGTATTCATTTACCAATGTTGTGACAAGAGGTAAATTGAGCCCCTTGATCTGTTACTATTTCTCTAAGAACTCTATAATGGGTGAAGATTTCTTCATAAAGAAATTGTGCTACTTTTTTATCCCTTGCATGCTTCATGACCTTAACTTGAACCCATTTTGTCACATAGTCAGTACAAACCATGATGTAAGACTTACGATTTGATGGAGGGTCAATATCCCTACAAATTCAAGTCCCCATGTGTCAAAGGGTGTTACCACCACCTATGGATATAATGGCATTTCATCTAATCTTGTTGGTATGCCCATTCTTTGGCATCTATCACATTTTCTAGTGTATTTGGTTTCATCCTTGTGCAAGGTAGGCCAATAGTATACTATATTGAGTATCTTAATGGTTGTCCTTCTAGCTGCAAAATATCCTCCACATGACTCATCATGGCATGCATGTAGGATGTCATAAGTTTCATCCTCCCAAATACACCTTCTCATTACTTGGTTTGGCCCATTATAGAATAGGCACCCTACTACCTAGGAGAAATTAAAGCTCTTTTCAATGAGCAATGTCTTTTCTTTTGGTGAGAAATGAGGAGAAATCATATGAGCAACTAGGGAGTTAGTTATGTCAGCATACCAAGGTGTATAGATAGCAATAGAGAATAGATGTTCATCTAGAAAAGTGTCATCAATGACTAGTGGATCTTCATATGTTGTTAATCTTGATAGAAAATCTGCTACCACATTGGCTTTCACTGGCTTGTCAACAACGGTGATAGAAAATTCTCACATCAACAATATCCATCTTGCTAATCTCTCTGAAATTGAGGGTTTATTCATGAGGTATTTAATGGCTACATGATCTATATGAACAAATATTTGGTAGCCTATGATGTAGTGTCTGAACTTATTAAGTGCATATATGACTGCTAACATCTCTTTTTCTGTGACAGTGTAGTTAAATTCAGGTCCTTGCAAATTTTTACTAATAAAGTAAATATAAGCTTCTACATTGGCTTCTTTTTGCCCTAAAATAACACATATAGCATAATTTGATGCACCAGTATGGATATGAAAGGGGAGTTCCCAATTGGGTCCTTTAAGAACATGTGCTTGAGTTAGTGTTATTTTTAATTTAGAGAAGGCTTTCTCACACTATGGTGTCTATCGAAATTCCACATCTTTTGTCAATAAATTATACAATGGTCATGCCATTGTACTGAAATATTTTATAAACCTCCTGTAATACCCTGCATGTCCTAAAAAACTTCTAACATCTTTTTGTTTACCAGGGGTAGAGAGATAGAGAATTATCTCAATTTTAGTAGGGTCAACCTAGATACCAATTTGTGAAATAAAATGGCCAAGCAGAACTCCCTCTTGCATCATCATAAAACACTTTTCACTATTCAAGGATAGGTTGTGATCCTCACATCGCTAAAAAATTGTTTGCAAGTGGCTTAGTGCTTCCTCATAGGTGCCCCCATAAGTAGTAAAGTCATCCATGTAGATTTCCATGCAATCATGTGAGATATCTGAGAATATACTTATGACTGCTCTTTGAAAAGTAGTTGGAGCATTACACAATCCAAATGGGAGTACAAAGTAGGCATAGGTTCCCCATGGGCAGGTAAAGGTTATTTTTTCTTGGTCCTCAGGTGCAATTTTTATCTGGTTATATCTACTAAAACAATCCAAGAATGAGAAGTATTGCTTACCTGCTAAAGAATCCAGTACTTGGTCAATAAAAGGAAGTGGAAAATGATCCTTCTTAGTTGCAGCATTAAGTTCTCTATAATCTACATAGACCCTCCATTTTCCATTCTTTTTAGGCACTATAACTAGAGGGGATACCCATTGATTGTCAGAAATTAGGTATATAAATCCTGCATCTAGCAAATTTTAAAGTTCTCCTTTAACTATCTCTTTTAATGCAGGATTGATTCTCCTGTGTGGTTGTCTCACTGGTCTACAATCTTCTCTAATATAAATCCTATGTGTACACAATTTAGGATCCAAACCCTTCATGTCATGGTAATCCCATGCAAATGCTTGCTTGTGAGATTTAAGCAATGCCATCAAAGACACATTTTGATCTTGAGTGAGCTTATTATTAACATCAAAACACTTGCCTAGTGATACTTATATTTGTTTATTCAATTCAATCATATATGCTCTAGTAAAATATGGCATTTGTACCTCATGCGACAATTGTGTATGAAGTAAATCTTTGGCTGCAGGAAGATTATTTGAACTAGGAGCAGGAAGGATTGACTGTAATGGATAAGAAAAACTTGATGAACATCCATCTGGTTGCTCAATTTCTCCATAATGATTCTGAAGGGTGTTGGAGAGTATTTCATCTTCCTCTTGAAGATGAAAGAAGGGATCCTTATCTATCACCATAAGTTGTGCATCTGAATTGTCTTCATCTGTTTATTCCCCTATGTTAGGCCACACCAGTTGTGTCAAGTCAAACTAATGTTTTGCTGGGGGATAAATTTCAAGCTTCTTAGTATACATCCCATCCAAAATTATCATATCCCTTGATCTACATTCTATAAAAGCATTTGTTGTAGCTAACCAAGGTCTATCTAGAATAATGAGATATCCTCCCAGAGTTGCCTTTAGAGATAGAATCATAAAATTAGCTGGGTATTCCCAAGAATCTAGGGTGACTACAAGATCTTCCACCATACCATCAGGTCTAATAGTAGAACTATTAGCTAGTTGCAGGACGGTAGGGGTACGTCTCAGAGAAGTGATGTTTAGATGTTGCATGACATCTTTTGTTGTCACATTGATAGCTGCACCTAAATCAATTAGGGCATTTTGAACTTGGATTCCATTGATGACAATTCCAACTACAGGGCTACCAGGGTCAAAATACTTAGGAATAGTCACCTTCCCAAGCATGATATTAGCTAGTTGACCTAGTTGACCTACTACATGTACTATTTATGGATCTTTTTTTTCCTTCTTGGTTTCTTTAAACAAAATCTCTTTGATTACTTTGTTGTAGATTGGGATATCTTTAATGGCTTGAAATAAAGGAATTTTGACACAAACATGTTTCAGCAGATCTATGAGATCAAACATTGGTTCCTCCTTTTGCTTTATTATTTCCATCTCAAGCCTTTGGGGAAATGGAGGTGTTTCATCAAATTTTTGTGGTTGGTTGGGTGGTGCAAATAGACTAGGCAAATTATACTACTCAACTTCTTTTATAGGTAACTCAGTTATCATTGGGAGAGAGGGTGTTGGTAGAGTTGTCCCTGATCGGAGATGTATATCACTTATGCTTACAACATATGCAAGATATTGATTTGGATCAACAGAATAAATAGGTTATTGTTGTGGTTTGCTATTTGGATTAGGGACATGTCGTGCTAGCAATTAAGTAGGTCTAGGTGCACTAGAATTTGGGTTAGGAGGAGGTATTAGGGCTTGTTGTTGTTGAGGTTGTTGAGATGGTTGTAGATAACTAGTAGACTGGTTTGGTCATTTCTATCCTCCCCTCCATTGGGATGTCTGCTACCAATTCCCTTGAGGTGGTTGCCAACCCCCTTGAGGTTGAGACCATGGAGATGGGGAGTTCAGATAATTGGGGGCATGTATTTTAATTATTCCAAGGTTGTGAAGGAAAATTTACACAATTTTGTGGGCAAGAAGGTTGCCACTGACTATTAGGATTATAAGAATTTGTATAAGGACCATTGAAAGATAGTGGGTCTTGTGGCATACCTTGTCTTGGAGCCCATGGCCTTCTTTGTGCAATGTAGAAAATGTGATCTTCATCTCCTTCAACTGGCTTGAACTTTGGTGGAGTTAGTTTTCTTTCAATATTAGCTATTGCTTTGCACCTGCAATCCTTTTTCTTTTATCTACAGTGAGGTCAATATTCTGCCAACATTGCCTCTGCCTCCTCATGCTTCTTTTTGGCTTGAAGTGTATCCAACTGAGTAGCCATATTGTTTATGATATCTTGCTTGAAATTTGATAGCAAATTAGTGATCTCCATCCTTGAGACTCCATTAGTAGAGGATTTACCCATACTAAGTTGGTAACCACTTCCTTTTTTGATGACTACTCTAGAGTAGTTTTGACATATTTTCTTGATGTGATCCCAAGGGGCTTGAGTCATATCTCCTCCCATCGGGTCCAAAGCTTCAGTACAACTCTCATTGATTCCTCTAAGGAAGAGAAAATTTTGAGATTCTTGATTAAGTGCATGATCTAAGGATTTTTGCATAGAAATTAAGAATCTTGAAATAAAGTCCTCGAAACTCGCATCTTCCTTTTGGTGCATCTGAAAGATGTCATCTCCCCTCATATTACCACTTCTACAATACTCTTTATATTTCTCAAGAAATTTTGTTTTCATGACTTCCCAACTATCTACAACATCTCTTCCTAAACTCATGAACCATCTTAATATTGCTTCTTTCAGAGCGGTAGGAAACAATTTAAGCCTATGAGAATTTGAAGTGTAGTCATAGCTTCTGCAGAGGATATTAAATTCAAACAGGAAAGTATCTAGGTCCTCTGTTACTAGACCATAGAATTTAGGGAGACTTGAAGTGGGGATATTTTTGAGATAATTGATATCATTTTGATAAGTGATAGGGAATTCAAAAGTGATTTGGTTAGTTTGTTTTTGTACAACCATCTTTGGTTGATGAAGTATTAAAGCAGATGGCTTCTCAAAAGGATTTGGGTCAACTGGGTCTTCAAGATTGTTAAAATTGGCAAATATATCAGCTAAAGGATTTATGTCTTGGTCTCCTCCTTCTTCTTGTTGATTAAAGGCTTCTTCCAAGTAATTATCAAGATAAGGATCATTAGGAATAAATCTCCCTATAGTATCTCTTCTCCTATGCATGCGGTGTTAACTCAAAAATAACAATAGATCATTACTCTATGAAAGTGAAAGTTGTATGTAAAAACAACCTGTGACACCACTAACTGCAAAGGGTTCCCTAGTTTGACACCATCCCCGACAACAACGCCAAAGAACATTTGCCTCTCTTAATGGTTATAATAAATAGACTCTGAGGCCATGACTTAGGGATTGGACATCCATACTAAGTAGTTATATGATCACCATGAAAGTTCATTTCTCTGTCAACTCGGGGCGTATACTTGAAATGGGTCAGCAAGGTATATGCACTAAAGTCCTCATTGTAGTCATTCTACTAAGAAGAAAACCTTTCTGAAAGTAAAGTGTGGAAAAAAGTAATAACTAAAATGCTTGAATAAAAACTATCTTGAATTCAGAAAGAACAAAAACTTAGTCCATAGAAAGCAAGTAGGAAGCTACTATGTCTACCTTGGTTGAAGGAACAGTCACAGGATGATTTATGGTGGCTGCAGGAACAGTCAACCGCCAAGACAACAAACTAAATACTGAAGGAAAATAACTGTTGAATACAAAGGGTGGAATTCTTACTAAGTGGGCCCCCTTAGCAAGTCTTCACAAAACTCAACTAAGTGCTACAAACTAGAATGTTGTCTTATTAATATGAAAACACTTGTTACGTCATGGTATTTGCTGAAAACTATTCTGCAATAAAAGACTACAAATTACAATAGTTGATGTTCACTGTCCCTGAGAAGGGATGTCTGAACTTATTTATAATAAAGAAACTCCTAACTAACTCTAACTACTAGCAATTCCACTCCCAGAACATTAGGAGGATGCCTTTCAACATAAGATTGAGGACAGGGAGTTACACTCCAAATAAGAAACAACCAAGTTGTTTGGTGCAGGGAACCTAACACTCCAAGCATGCAATTTTGTTTATTTTAAGTTTTGTGTGTTGTCTTTTATAATGTAATAATGGACCAACCATTTGGGATTCAGTAGAGCCATGGTTGAGTTGTCCAAGTTTTGGATTGTGTCATTTGTGTTCAGGATGCTGTGAGCTTGAGAAGTTGAAATGCTAAGGTAGATCACAGGAGTAGAAATCTAGATGATTGCTATCATGTAATAGGGGTCTATTGTATTGTGTTTAGGTCTTCCATGGTGTTTTAGGACCTTCAGGAGTCTTGAAATGTATTAGAGTGAAAGTTGCATCTCAGGAGTCAAAAGATGTAAAAAGTTGTTGAGCAACATTTTATAACTTTTGCAAAAGTCGCATTAGCATAGAAGCCAAAATCTATTTCATTGTACGTGTTGGAGTATTGGGAATGCAAGAACAAGTTTTTGTTTTGAAGCAATCTTGTCTTTTCACTGTTTTTGACAGTTTTCCCTTGTTTTCATTGCTTTGTACGGTCTAGTATGGACTTGATTGTAGAATCTCATTGAAGGGAATGAGTGTTCACTAAATTTCCTTTCCAATAAGTCTTGTTTGTAGGAATAGTTGTCTTTAGTTGCACAGATATCATCCATTCTTTGCAACTAGGTGTAAAACCCTTGCAAGTAGGGTTTAAGAGCAAAAATAGCTCTAACCTAAGCATTCATTAATGACACCTGTTGAAAACAAATGGAATTCTAGGTTAGGGTTTGTACATAGGTTTAGAATAGGTTTTTTTGTTTTTCAAGTCTTTGTGGAGGAGTTACAATGATGCCCTAGGCTCACCGCTAGGAGTTGGTGAGTTAGGACAATAAAATAATTATGTTTTAAGAGCACATAAGGATTGATGGAGTCACAACTGAGGAATGGTTGGAAATCCCTAACTATGCTCTTGAATAATCCTAAATTTTTTTGAGCAGATGTTCTGATTGGTGAAGGTTTTGAAGCACATCTTTCCAAGTCCCCGGGTAGGCTTAAACCCTTGAAATTAGTGCAGTATTGGAAACCCTATGTGTACGGATAACCCAGATGCAATTTTCCAATATTGTCTATAACACCAAAAAGGGTACTCAAATCCATAATTTATTTGTGAAATTGTTTGGGAAATTTTCAAACTAAGTCCTTAAAACTGCCAAGGGAGGGCTAATCCAATTAGGCCTATTTGAGCCCGGTAGAGATAGAGAAAGGCTAGGAAACCATGGCGATGGGTTTGGAGATGCTAAAATAATCAAAAGAATTCAAAGACACTATGTAAATGTATTTTGAGTCCATTGAATGAGGTTGGAGTGTTGTGATCCTTGCAAGAGTTGTTGGAGCCTAGGAGTGGTGTGTGGAGATTGAGGTGGCAACCTCAATAGGAGGAGATGAATGTCTAAGACCAGTGGCTACACCTTGGAGGCAAGCCAAAGTGGTTCAAACCTTGGAGTTCTCAATAGAAAAATCCCCTACTAAGTGTCATTGAATGGGCTTAAGAAGTTGAAGGGTTGAGTAAGACAAGTCAACGCAGAAGACCAATTGGATCAAGCTCCAAGACTCTCTGCATCAGAGTGGTATCACAACCATTCTTTGAAAGATTTGGTATATGTCGGATTGTGAAGAATCAGAAGCAAGTTCAATTCCTCCAAAGGCAATGACTCCATAAGCCATCTGGCAAATGGTGGCAAAGATGATAGAAGGATTGAAGGATGTAGAAGGAAGTAGAGGAACCAAAGATGTTAAGAAGGAGAAAGGGAAGGTTAAGACAGAATGGGGAGATGAGATAGATGAAGAAGTTGAAGATGGAGAAGAACAAGCACCAGTAGCAATGCCTCAAGACCAAAATCTATTCTTGGATGCAGTCAAATCCATCTCTAAAGATAACTTGAATGGATTACCCACCTATGGAGGAAATCTCAATGGAGAAGAGTTGCTAGATTGGATAGAGGCCCTAAATAATCATTTTGATTATAAGGAGCTAGCAAAGGAGAAGAGAGTAAATGTGGCCAAATCAAGATTGAGAGGATCAACATTAGTTTGGTAGAATATGATGCAAGAAGAAAGGATACAAGAAGGTAAGAAGGTAAGAAGAAGATAACTTCATGGGAGCCTATGAAGATAAGGCTTAAGGCTCAATTCCTACCAGGGGATTATGAGGTTCAAATATGCAAGAGACTGCAAAATTTGAAACAAAGGGAGTTAGATGTCAATGCATACACTGAGGAATTCCACAAACTCAGTTTGAGGGCTAGGAAGCATGAGAATGAAGAGGAGAAATTAGCCAGGTACATGAATGGGCTTAGGTAAAACATACAAGATGAGATAAGTATCCTCACACAAGACACTATCCATAAGTGTTTTTAGTTGTCATTAAGGGAAGAGGATAAGATCAAGAGGAGAAGTGAACAAAATCAGAAACATAGAGGTGGTAAGAATTTAGGAGGTAGAGGAACCTTTGGTAGAGGGCAACACACATCAAGAAATGAAGAGAAACAAAGCCAAGAAGGTAGTGGGGACTCACAAAGAGGAACATTTAGAGGATCCTTTAGAGGAAGGAGCAATTTTAGGGGCAGTTTTGGAAACTCAGGAAGAGGAAATACAGTCTTGAACGGTAGGTGCTATCATTGCAATCAAGTTGGGCATACCATGAGTAGGTGCTCAAGAAAGGCCTCAAGTTCAACAAGCTCATACATGGGTGAAAGAAAGACTCAATTGGTGCAGAAGGAGGACACTCAAAGTGAGACCTCACTAATCAGCAAGGCAGGGCCAGTGACAGATGGAGAAAACTTAATGATGAGAAGAACAATGCTCAAGATACCCCAAGCTCAAGAGCCACCATAGAGGAAAAGTTTGTTTAGGACCACTTGTAAGTCACATGGGAAAATTTGTAAGGTGATTGTAGATTCAGGTTCCACCGAGAATATTGTCTCAGTTGAGATGGTGGATAGACTCAAACTAAAAAGGCTACCACATCTCACTCCTTACAAGGTATCATGGCTCAACTAGGGTCAACATGTCTTAGTTGATGAAAAATCATGGGTGGACTTTGAAATTGGAGAGTATAAAGACAAACTACTATGTGAAATATTGCCTATGGATGCTTGTCATTTGTTCTTGGGTCGTCCATGGCAATGTGATGTGAGGGCTAGTCATGATGGAGAAAAGAACAACTATCTCATCACCAAGAATGGGAAGAAATAAAAAATGGATCCACTACCTGATCCAAAAGAGGAAAAGAAAATAGGATCAAGTGTGATGCTGATGAGAGGTAAAGAGTTTCTTAAAGTATTAAAGCAAGAAGGTCATTAGGGCCATGCTATAGTGTTGAAGCCTAGAGATGAAGCTAAGGCAGATCCAATGAGTGAAGTGCCTCAAGAGGTGCAAGGTCTACTAAAACAATATGCAGAAGTTATAAAAGATGACATGCTTGATTATTTGCCTCTAATGAGAGATGTGAACCATCAAATAGACTTAATACTAGGGGAAAATCTACCTAACAAAGCTGCCTATAAAATGACACCTAGTCGAAATGAAGAGATCGCCAAACAAGTGCAAGAACTCTTAGAGAAAGGGTTCATCAAGAAGAGTTTGAGTCCACGTGTTGTTCCTAATGTGTTAGTGCCTAAAAAAGGAGGCACATGGAGGATGTGAACTGACTGAAGAGCAATCAATAAGATCACTATAAGGTACCGGTTTCCCATGCCAAGGATTGACGACCTATTGGATAATCTAGGAGGTGCAAGCTACTTCACAAACGTGGAGTTGAAGTCTGGTTATCATTAGATCAGAATCAAACCTGGAGATGAATGGAAGACAAACTTTAGAACCAATGCAGGCCTATATGAGTGGTTGGTGATGCCATTTGGCCTCACCAATGCACCTAGTACCTTCCAAAGGCTCGTGAATGAAGTTTTAGTTGAGTTTATTGGTAGATCTGTTATTGTGTATGTTGATGACATTTTGATCTTCAGCAGGTCCAAGGAGGGTCACCTTAAGCATGTGGAGATGATCTTGAAGAAGTTAAAGGAGGCTCAACTCAAAATCAACCTTGAAAAAAGTGAGTTTTTGAAAGCAGAGCTAGTATACCTTGGTTTTGTTATTTCTCAAGTATGTTTAAAGATGGGTCCAAGTAACGTAGAAGCAATACTTAATTGGCCTATACATAGGGGCATAAGTGATGTTAGAAGTTTTCATGGAATGACATCTTTTTATAGGAAGTTTGTGAGAAAATTTAGCCATGTTTGTGCTCCTATACTCAACACCATTAAAGGAGGGATTAAGTGTCACTTTAAGTGGATAGAGGAAGCCAATAAGGGGTTTGAAATGTTGAAAGCTAAGATAGTAGAGCTGCCAACCTTTAGATTGCCTGATTTCAATCAGTTGTTTACAATAGAATGTGATGCTAGCCAAAGGACAATAGGGGCAATTTTTAGCGAAGAGGGTCATCCTATAGCCTTCTTCTCAGAGAAGTTGAATGAAGCTAAGAAAAGGTACTCCACATATGACTTGGAGTTGTATGCAATTGTACAAGCATTGAGGAAGTGGCGTCATTACTTGTTGCGCAAAGAATTTGTAATTTTCACTGACAACCATGCCCTTAGTTTCCTCAATGGGCAAGAGAAGTTGAACTAGAGACACCTAAAGTGGGTTGAATACCTACAATCCTATACCTTCAATATCAAACACAAGAAGGGCACAACAAACAGTGTAGCTGATGCACTAAGTAGGAGAGTCATGACTATGTAGGAGATACAATTGCAAAGTGTGGGTTTGAGTGAGTTAAAAGACCTCTATAAGGATGATAAGGATTTTGCAGAGATATATAGTATTTGTTTTGATTTTTCTAACACCTCACGTGTCTCTTATTCAGAATAAATGATATAAGAGGTCTTGTTGTTCAAAGGTCATCTTCTTTGCATACCTCAATGTTCGATGAGACAAAATATTATCCAAGAGAAGCATCAAGGAGGTCTAGGAGGTCATTTTGGCATAGATAAGACTTTGGAGCAGGTTGGTAGGTTTTATTATTAGCCCAAGTTGCAATCAGAAGTGAGAAGGTTTGTAGAGAAATGTACAATTTTCAAAAGAGCAAAAGGACAATCAAGTAATGCAGGTCTATATCAACCCTTGGTCATCCCTCAGAGGCCTTGGGAATGATTGAGCATGGATTTTGTGTTAGGCTTGCCAAGAACTCCAAGGGGATTTGATAGTGTGTATGTGGTGGTAGATAGGTTCAACAAAATGGCACATTTCATCCCTTGCAAGAGCACCAATGATGCCACCTTTATTCCAGGCCTCTTCTTCAAGGAGATAGTCTGAATTCATGGTCTTCCAATCAACATTGTTAGTGATAGAGATGTGAAGTTCTTAAGCCACTTTTGAAGGATACTTTGGAGAAGTTGGGCACCAAGTTATCC
Source organism: Cryptomeria japonica (assembly GCF_030272615.1). Classification (NCBI taxonomy): domain Eukaryota; kingdom Viridiplantae; phylum Streptophyta; class Pinopsida; order Cupressales; family Cupressaceae; genus Cryptomeria; species Cryptomeria japonica. The sequence goes on along the minus strand of NC_081408.1, from coordinate 599,792,984 downwards.
TTTTCATTTGCCTATCATCCTCAATTAGATGGTCTGACAAAGGTAGTCAATAGATCATTGGGTAACTTACTAAGACGTCTTACAAAACAACATGGGTAGACTTGGGATTTGGTACTCGGTCAGGCAGAATATGCATACAATGACTCGGTGAACCGAAGCATAGGTAAAAGTCCCTTTGAGATAGTGTATGCATTTCATCCTAGGGGCATATTAGAGCTCAAAGATCTCAGTTCTATGGTACCTAGGAGTGCACAAGGTGAGAAATTTGCAGAAGGTATTAAAGAAGTGCATGATAAGGTAAGGCAGTCCTTACAATAAAAATCCGAGTAGTATAAGGTTCAAGCTAATAAGACAAGTAGGAATGTGCAAAATAAAGTTGCAAACTTAGTGTTAGAATACCTTAGGAAGGAGAGACTTCCAAAAGGGCAACCTACCAAGCTAATGATGAAGAAGATTGGACCTCTCAAGGTGGTCACAAATATGGATAGAATGCATATGAAGTTGAACTTCCTCCCACCTTGGTTATTTATCCTATCTTTAATGTATGTGATCTCTATCCATACAAGGGAGAGACACCAACTTATTAGTTGGACATGTCATCACAGGTTAATGAAGATTGGGTGAGAGATTTGCCACCAAGCCATCCGGTCAAGTTGGAGAGTATCTTGGACATCAAGGTAGTAAAGAAGACAAGGAAGGGAGTCTAAAAGAATTATCTTATAAAGTGGGAAAGGTTACTTGATTCAGATGCTATGTAGATGTCAAAATCATATATACTTCAACATGGAGTGGAGATTGCAGACCTCTTAACTCAAGGGACTTGAGTTCTTTGTCCCAAGGGAGTATGGTGCAGGGAACCTAACAATCCAAGCATGCAATTTTGTTTCTTTTAAGTTTTGTGTGTTGTATTTTATGATGTAATAATGGACCAACCATTTGGGACTCAGTAGAGCCATGGTTGAGTTGTCCAAGTTTTGGATTGTGTCATTTGTGTCCAGGATGTTGTTAGCCTGAGAAGTTGAAATGCTAAGGTAGATCACATGAGTAGAAATCCATATGATTGTTATCATGTAATAGGGGTATATTGTATTGTGTTTAGGTATTATAGGGTGTTTTAGGACCTTTAGGAGCCTTGAAATTCATTAGAGTGAAAGTTGCATCTCAAGAGTCAAAAGATGTAAAAAGTTGTTGAGCAACATTTTGCAATTTTTGCAAAAGTTGCATTTTTGGAAGATGGTGTTGCAAAGTTGGTTGAACCAAATAAACCATTAGCATATAAGCCAAAATATACTTCATTTTACGCATTGGAGTATTGGGAATGCAAGAACAATTTTTTGGTTTTTGAAGCAATCTTGTTTTTTCATCGTTTTTGACAGTTTTCCCTTGTTTTCATTGCTTTGTATAGTCTAGTACGGACTTGATTGTAGAATATCATTGCAGGGAATGAGTGTTAATTGAATTTAATTTCCAATAAGTTTTATTTGCAGGACTAGTTGTCTTTAGTTGCAAAGATATCATCCATTCTTTGCAACTAGGTGTAAAACCGTTGCAAGTAGGGTTTAAGAGCAAAAATGGCTCTAACCTAAGCATTCATTGATGGAACATGTTGAAATCAAGTGGAATTATATTTTAGGGTCTGTACATGGGTTTATAATAGGTTTTTCTATTTTGTAGGTCTTTGTGGAGGAGTTACAGTGAAGCCCTAGGCTCACCACTAGGAGTTGGTGAGTTAGGACAACAGAAGAAGTGTGTTTTAAGAGCACATAAGGATTGGTGGAGTCACAAACGAGGAATGATTGGAAATCCTTGAGTATTCCCTTGAATAATTCTAAATATTTTTGAGCATATGTTCTGACTGGTGAAGGTTTTGAAGCACATTTTTCCAAGTCACCTGGGTAGGCTTAAACCCTTGAAATTAGTGCAATATTGGAAACCCTGTGTGTATGGATAACCCAGATACAATTTTCCAATATTGTCTGTAACTCTGAAAAGGATACTCGAATACATAATTTATTTGTGGTGTTGTTTGGGAAATTTTCAAGCTAAGTCCTTAAAACTGCCAAGGGAGAGCTAATCCAATTAGGCCTATTTGAGCCCGGTAGAGACAAAGAAAGGCTAGGAAACCATGGCGATGGGTTTGGAGATGATAAAATCCTCAAAAGACTTCAAAGACACCATGTAAATGTATTTTAAGTCCATTGAATGAGGTTGGAGTGTTGTGATCCTTGCAAGAGTTGTTGGAGCCTAGGAGTGGTGTGTGGAGATTGAGGTGGCAACCTCAATAAGAGGAGATGAATGTCTAAGACCAGTGGCTACACCTTGGAGGCAAGACAAAGTGGTTCAGACCTTGGAGGTCTCAATAGAAAAACCCCCTACTAAGTGCCATTGAATGGGCTTGAGTAGTTGAAGGGTTGAGTAAGACAAGTCAACGTAGAAGACCAATTGGATCAAGCTCCAAGACTCTTTGCACCACTGTTTCAACTACAGAGGAAATCTAGCATAACTATCCCTCCAAGATTTATCCTCCTACAAACATGAATACCGAATTTTCATAATTACACTCTCTGAGTTGTAGATAATTGATTGTTGACTCCTTCAATACTCACCTTGCTACTTGACTTTGTCTTCAACCAACTAACTAGCTTTAACTTCCATGTTGTGAATCTTTGACCATTTCCTGTTCTTAATTAATTCGTGCATCATGTCATTAGCGTGTAAAAAATAAAGGTATATATATTCCATATCAGAATAACATTTATCTAACTACATGTAAAATTAATATGGATAAATCACATAGCATGACCACTTCATCATTAATCGTAATTTTAACCAAAAGAAATATATATAAGGGTAATTTCATGCTATTTTGTCAAGTTCATGAAAACATAAGCGGATCATTTTTTAATAGATTTTTAGGACTTAGACAGTATATAGACCCTTGTCAAAACCTAGTAAAAGTATAGAAAACACATACAAAATTGAGCCATTATTTGAGTTCATCACTCTATAAGAAAAGGCATATATGCCTGTAGCATATGAATGATGATGCATCTTTTGAATTAGTTCCTTTTTTTTTTCTTCTAAATGAGTACTTATCCAAGGGGGAACACTTGAGGTAATGCTACTCTTGGTTATTTTCATTTGTGCATATAGCTTGTTTAGATCTTTTTAGTTCAACTTACTGTTAGAATTTGTATAATAGTTGTATGGTGTTTTCATCTTTATTGGTTTCTTATAGTAGTTATTTATTTCCACTAGATAGTGTAAGTGATAGTTTGCAGATGCTCTTTCTATGCTTCCCTTAATTAGGATTACTTTATTATCATGTTTTTATTTCAATGCACTTGCTCTTTATTTCATATTTCATTGTTAGCTGTAATAGTCTTTAGTAGTTTTTCCTACACTTTCCTTTACTAATATCTTTGTAGTTAATATAGGATAAGGACCTAGGATAAGTTCATAATGCACACGGTGTGAAGACAAAGAAAGCTAGGTTTTTTACCTAGCCTAATAGAATCCACAAAACTAGAGATAAGGTAAGCCTCGAGATCCTCTACCTTATAAAAATTCTTATGGCAATTTTAATTAATGGAAAAATCAACCTCCTCCCAAATGGACAAACTATGATACTCTACCATGGAACAATCCTCCTAGAGGATAGCCATCTCTTCTAGTATAGAATAAGAACGCTAGCTGTTTAACTCCTTAGCCAAGTTAGAAGTAGTAATTATGGCGGGGGCGGGGGGTAACTAGCCATGGGGAAATCCTAATATAGGATATGATCCACCATAGCTACAAGCCCCTCCTACATAATTTTTTATAATGCCGAACCCTACAAATCCTTCCCAGTAACCACCAAAATCCATGCAATTGAGAATGCAACCTGCACCTAACCTCAATAATTGTACTATGGAACATGCTTATGCTAATGATACTCCACAATTTCTTGCTTATGTGTTGGACATTAACAATGTGCACCTTCACTCTAGAAAGGCTTTAGTTGCTCCAACATGACCAATTATTACATAGTTCCCTCATATTATTCTTCAACTGATGTGAATCCTCCATTAAAGCAATCAAAATACTTTACTTGAACCAAAGCCACATAAAGTTCCTACACCACCATTTCTAGAGAGACTTAATATGCAAAAACAAGATTTTGAACTAGCCTTTGATTTTTTGGACCAACTTAAGAATGTTAGTGTAAAAATATCACTATTATAGGCAATTAAAGACATGTGCCTATCTATAACAAAACCATTAAAGAGTATGCCTCAAGAATCCAAGACGAAAGAGAAAATACCCAACAACTATTCGTGTGGTAGGAAAGTTGCTAGATATCATGTTAGGCAAAGTAATTGTTTCCAAATATATTGATCCTAGTAGTCCTATAGCCCATATTACAATTAATGGAATGATGATACTGAATACACCAATTGACCTAGGGTTAGCCATTAATGTAATGACTTGAGAAACAATGCAAAATTTTCAACTGACATGATTAAGGCCTACACCCACAATCCTACAATTAGTTGATAGTTCAACAAAAAAAGTAGAAGAGATTGTGGAAGACCTAGTCATAATATTAGATTCTTAGAAATACCTTGCAGATTTCATAACCCTATAGCCAAAGGATAACATAGAAGAGTATCCACTCATCTTGGGAAGACCTTGGCTTGAGACAACAAATGCTTTCATAGGACTTATATCAAGGTAAATGATTATTTCAAATGGAAACACTACAAAGAATCTCCAACCCAACCTCACCTAGAGAATTATTGAATAGTATGGCTTGATCTTAGGAATAATGAGGGAGAAACTATGAAAACTCTCATGATGATAGGAAGAGACCCGATGTTTTAGAAATAATATGAATGTGTAGTCCTATATCACATAATTCAAATGATTATACCAGAGGTGAGAAAAATCTATCATGTTCGGCATGCTCTTCTTGCTTGTTGTATTCATTACTTCTTGCAATATCATTTGAAAACTGCTTCTCAACTACACAACTACTTCATTAGTTGTCGCCACATACTAGTGATCCAAGGATCACATGCTTGAATTTTGCTATGATTAGTCTTCTCACCACTTAGGTGGAGATTAATCCTGAAAAATATCTTAACATTAATAGCAAGCTTGAGTAGAAACAACAAAATTAGTTAATCTCTCTTGTGTAGGAACACAAAATATATTTTGTCTGGGACTACAATGATATGAAGGGGCTTGATCCGAACCTGTGTACCTATAAAATATACATAAAGGATGATTGAAGACTAATGAAATAACCTCAAAGAAGAATGAATCCAACTGTTAAGGAAATAGTTAAGATAAAGTTGCATAAATTGTTAAATGTAGGGTTCATATATCCTTTCTTTGATATTTAGTGGGTTTCACCCCTTGTTATTGTTCCCAAGAATGGAGTGAAATAGAGGGTTTGTGTTGACCATATGGATCTTAATTCAACAATGAGTAAGGATCATTTTTCTCTTTATTTTATTGGCCAAGTCCTCGACTTTCAAGCTGGCAAGAAGTTTTTTTTATTCCTAGATGGTTCCAATGAGTAAAATTAAATAAGGATAGCATCAAAAGACCAGGACAAGATAACATTTACTCGTCATTAGAGAAACTATGCCTATGTTATTTTTACATTTGGCCTTTTCAATGCTCCTACTATATTTCAAAGAGAAATCCTCAATATTTTCTCAAATCTCACATGTCATTGCATGGAGGTATATATGGATGACTTCACCACATATGGTGATAGTTATGATGAAGCTTTGAGAAATCTGACTAAGGTACTTCAAAGGTGCAAGAATCATAATATGTCATTGAGTCATGAAAAGTGTTACATGATGTTGCAAGAATGTGTTGTGCTTGGCCATCATATTTCCCAACAAGGTATACTAGTTGATGCTATGAAAATTGAGGTAATCAAAAGTCAATACTTTCCTTCCGAGCAAAAATATGTTAGAATCTTTCTAGGTCATGTTGGATACATAGGAAATTCATTAAGGACTTTAGCAAAATAGCATCACCATTACTTGTTCTTCTCACCAAAGATACAAAATTTGAGTGGACTAATGCTTGTCAGAAGGCTTTCCAAATGTTGAAGGATGTATTAAAGTGGCACCCATTCTTGGGGGTACCAACTAGAACCTTCCATTTCATATACACACATATGCCTTGAATCATGTTGTTGGATAAATTCTAGGATAAAAAGAGGAAATTGTTGAATATACCATATACTACATTGGTAAAAACTTGTAATCAACATAACTCAACTATACAATTATAGAGAAGGAAATGTTGGCAATCATCTATGTTATCAACAAGTTCAAGCACTACATAATTGGATACAAAGTTTTTGTGCACACGAACCATGCAACAATAAGGTACCTAATGAATAAACATGTTGTTGCCAATAGGCTAGTTAGATGGTTACTTTTATTGTAGGAATTTGATATTACTATAGTTGATAAGCCTAGAAAAGCAAATGCAGTTGTATAGTTTTTGTCCATACTAACTAATGCAAATTCAGACCCTATTATAGATGATTCTTTTCCTAGTGAGAATCTCTTTTCTCCACAAGTTCATGACCCATGCTATGTAGACATTCCAAATTACCTAGTTTCAAGTAAGATGTCTGCTTATTTCTCTCCATGGGAGAAGCATCACTTGTGGAAAAGAGTTTTTCTTACTCTTGGATATCAGGCTATCTCTTCTATATTAGAATAGACAATGTCATGATATGATGCCTAAGAGAAGATGAAATATATGACATTATTCATGCATGCCATGATGAACCCTATGGGGCCCATTTTGTAGCAAAAAGAACAACTCTGAAAGTGCTCTACATAGGTTACTATTGGCCATCTCTACAAAAATATTTAGTCATGTATACGAGGCATTGTGATAGGTGCTAGAAAATGGGGATACCCATTAAATCAGATGACATGCTTCTACAACCTCAATTGGTCTTCGCACCATTTGATAAATGGGGATTGGACTTTATTGGGCTAATCAACCCACCTTCCAACAACAAGTACATATTAGTCTACACAGAGTATTTTAATAAGTAGGTTGAAGTAAGAGCAATGAAGCATGTCAAGCAAAATTCCTATATGAAGTTATTTTTTCAAGGTATGGGATCCCTAAAGAAAATTTGACATATCAAGGTCCTTAATTCACATCGACATTAATCTAGGCACTCATGAATGAGAACAAACTCAGGAACAAAAGGCAACATTATACCACCCTCAAACAAATGGGCAATTGTAAGTAACTAATGAAGGATTAGAGGCCATTCTTATAAAAACAATATCTGTTCATAAAAAAAGGATTGAGCTTCTAAGTTGCAAGAGGTGGTTTGGGCATATAGGTCTACTTGGAAGACTACATATGGGTTTTACATTGTTTGAAATGGTGTATGAAATGAAAGTTGTCTTCCCTATAGAATTTGAGCATAAAACTTTACAGACAACAATGGAGCTTGGAATAGATTTGTCACAAGCTCAAAAAGAATGGATTGACACCCTAAATGCTTTGGATAAATTCAGGTAGTGGGCACTTCAATGCATGGAAATTATATAGACTCAAAGAATTAAGTGGCATGATAGATTTTTAAAGGCCGGGTTGCTTGAACTAGTTGATTGGCCTTTCTTTTATGATTCACTATACAAAGATCTCCAAGGGAAACTTCAAACCAAATGGTTGTGGTGTTAAGAAATTGTTGAGGTATTTACTAATGGTGTATTATGGTTGTAGACCATTGAACTAGTGAAACTTTCATTATTTTTCAAAGGTCATAGATTCTGATTATACAAAAAGACTCTTAGTAAAGAAAATTTTCTCCAGCAACATGCTACCATAGTACCAATTGTTTTTTCTGCATCTTTTGTCCATGTCATTCCACAACTAGGGACAAATAATTTTCCATCTTAGATAGTTAATAGGCAACGATAATAAAGCCCTAACTCTTGGAGGGTACTTCACGGTTACAATATTATTTTTTTCACCATTCACTAGATAGGTAGAACCATAAATAATTCTAATATCCTTGTTTCTTATAGCCAAGTAGTTGGGACCTATTAGCAATGGTCAAATTGCATACATCACTTGATTTGACATTTCATCTACTTTGGCATCCACATCAAGATTCAAAACTCCTATCAACTTCTAAACATTCATATCATATTTCCATGTCATTCATATGACATCAACATATTTCAAAAATCCACTTTTTTCCAGCGCATCATCATTTGGTGTGACTCAAGCCTATATATCTATTGATTGACAACATACTTCATGTCATATTGAGAACGTCTACCATCGGTACAATAATCATTACCTTGCATGCACTACATCACATAATCAAAACAATTTTCTAAATTTACACTAATTATTATTGCATTTATAGTATTTTTTTAATTCATTAATTCCTATTTTTGTTGCTCATAATGATCCAAACTCCTTTTCCATGTCATCTCACACATGTAGACACCTTGCTCATTCTAAGTTGGAGGGAGGTTATGTCATGCTGATTTTTTTGAAAATATAATTTTTATGGTTGCAAATTTATATTATGCTGATAAAATATTTTTGAATTATTATCATCCCTTACTTATCATAAATGTGGTGAACATATCCTCTGAATTGTGTCTTGACATTTTCCTTTTGTATTCTCTATCTTCTTGCCATTTCCTTACCATGCCTTATAAATTTTTAAAATCAATTGATTTTTTTGTGGGTACTAGTAGTGAATACAGAGATACTGAAGTTAGATAGAGGACTAAATTACACAAGAGAGTATTAAACGAAAGGTATTTTTGAAGAGAAATTTTGAGTTTAGAACAATGGGTGAATACCCCATTAATAAGGATCCTTTAGTACATACTTTGGTTGACAATGCTCGTGGATGTAGAGACAAGCTGGTAAATGTAGGGTGCTTTGAATATTTCCATAAGTTGGGAGATTTTGACATTAAAGTGGCAATGCAATTTGCATGGACATTGTAGGATAATGTAGCAACTGTCAAGGTGATATTGGGACATGCTACTATGATGCCCATTGCGAAGGTAATAGGTCTTTTAACAGACGATGACTACCTAGAGTACCATGTCGTTGTCTCAACTAGGGCAAAAATCACAAGCATAAAGGACCAACCTTTGGACACTTCTCACCAAGGGACTAAAAGGGTTTCTCTTTCACCCAAGTGGGCAGAAGTAGTAGAATTCAAGTCATTGAATATTTCATGTGTGAAGGGAGAATGTCACTTCTATACTTGCATCATTTCAAACTTCTTAGTCATTTATGCCATGGTATATTAGCGAATCTTTTTTATTACTTGGCACATTTCCTCAGAAGAATGGTGACACGAGTATAGAAAGGTAAGGACACATCCTTGTCCCATCCCTATTTTATAGATTTCCTTGTTAAAATAAGTTCGCATATATATTTCCCAAATACAAGTTGAAAAGATTTCTTGAATTTAAAGAAAGTTAAATGTTAGGACTGTAAACTTGTGTTTTTTGCCTAAGGATTTTGCTAGCTAGTCATCAATTTTAAGTCCCTGGGTTAGGGTCTAATTCTAATCATTTGATTGAAAAGGGTTGGTTTTCTTTATAGTCTTAGAAATCATGTGTGGCCCCCCTTGGTTTATTTTCCCTAGTTGCAACAACCCCTTTACCTGTGTTTCAAGTTGCATGTCATTAAATTCACGCTTTAAGTTGTGGCCCCACTTCCCCGTAGGTTACCCTTGACATGTTGTCTTTGGCGCTGCAGACCTGCAGGCTGTGTCTTGTATACCTCAGTGGTTAGTCCCGCGCTCCCGCATTATGTCATGTCCAGGTTAAGATTTGTTTACGGGCCTGTGAAAAGTGCTTAATGGTTGATGAGAAGATACCCACTTCCCTGCATGTTTAGGATGAGATGAAGTCAAAAGATTGGCGGGCTTCTAGAGAGAGAGAGTGGTGTGTTAAGCATGGAAAAGAAATAACCCGCAACCCCGCGAGGAGAAACCAAGGGAAGTGAAGAGATGCATGGGCGAGCAGATTGAAAGAAAGTAAAGGATAGGAACCCGTTGTCCTGCGAGGTTGAGACTTCAGAAAACAAAAGGTTTGCAGGTACGCGAAATTCTTTTGGCATATTTTCATAGGGACAGTTTGACATCCTGGTCGTGAGTAGAGTTCCATGTGAATTTCCAATGAAGGATTAACCGTTCAATTTTCTTACTTGGATGGCATCGATGGTTGAAATTCAAATGTGGAGAACGACTACTGGCGATTTCAATTGGCATGCCACATTTATTTCTCAAGGCACTTTTTTTTATGACAAATTGCAGCCAAATTGATTCATTATTGCTTCTTTGGTTACAAAATTGATTTTGCATGACAAAGGTGGTGTTGTTGAGCTAAGGAGTGCAAATATTTTCAGACAGAATTGCGCGAGTTGGTGATTTTCTGAGTGACGAAGTGAACTAGAGAACCAGTAAGTGCTTTTATCCTTCTTTTAAGTATAGGGAGATTTGTGAATTTCAAATACATATAATTTATTGCATGTTAATCTTAGGGTTTCACATTCAAAATTGCAGTTAGTTTTCCTCGGCATTAGTAAAATTTTGAAAATGCCTAGGAAGTGGGGAAGTTCTTCTATGGGTGGAAAGAAAAGTGAAATGAGTAGGGCCACACAAAACCCTCTGACAATTGAGATTGAGGATAGTGAGCATGAGCAGGAAGTAGTGGCTTCTAAGCCAAAAAGGAGGAAAACTGCTGAGAAGGGTGAGACCTCGTCAGTATAGGGGAAGGAGTCTACAGAGAAAAAGCCTAGGGCTCCTAGGAAGAAGAGGGAACCCCAAGTTTCAGAAGTTATTTTATCTAAGGGACACCAGGTCCCCAAAGAGATATTAGAATAACATGTGGAGGCACTTCAAGTTTCTACTGAGGCGTCTGTGGTTGCTCATTCTGAAACCAAGGAAGAGGAGGAGCTTCCATTTTATCAGGACCTTTTGGATGTACTTACTACATCAACCACAAGTATCAAGGATAGTGATAGCCTATTGGATGCATGTTTACAATATGGTGATGCTACTATTCTTGAGAGGGGGAGGAACTTGTTTCAATATTTTTATAACAACAAGAATGAACCAATCCCTAGATCAAATCCCTGGCGATTATATTTGGAAAATTTGATTGTCCCTGATGTATTTATGGAGGTTGATTTAATAAGGGTTTTGGCGTCAAGTTATGCTCCTGCATCGAGAAGAGTTTGAATAACAGAAGGCAATGTTTTAGTTGATATAAGCCCTATGGAGATTTTTAATTGTTTTGGCCTTACAGGGCATGCAATTGTGGATATTGATGTCAAGAAGTTTGAACAAGAATATTAGTTGAGAAGAACACATTACAGAGAAAAGGAGGTTCAACTGTTCAAGAAGAGGGATTGGCGTGGTGATATAGCGCCAATTATCCCTATTGATAAGGAGCCTTTTGTTGTTGACACATTTGAGCACTATTTTGTCAAGACTTATTATGCCCTATATCAAATTTTAGGAGAAGATGCTGAGGTGAAGATGCCTATTGGGATGATGTTGATGGGAATGAAAATTCAGCATAAATATGTCAACCTAGAATATGATTTTGCTTCTTTCATTTCCTGGTAAATTTGTGAGCAATTGATTGAAGCGGCCAAAAGGCCCTTGGAATTAAAAATGAAATATTCTTCTTTATTGTCTCATTTGATTCTTTTCCAGCATAAGTATGAATGGGGTCTTGGTTTGCAACTTAAGTTTCATGACAAGAGTGGTATGCCTTTCCCAATACAGAGATGGTGCCATATATGGGATAGGACATGTAAAGTTGTTGACTATGTTGTTTATCATGAGGTCTTTGTAATGAAAATCATGTCATGGTTAGGTGTGGTGTTAAATAGGATACCACCCAAAGTTATGGATTTCTTGAGGCCAAAGGATAACAAGATGGATGATGAAGGGAGATTTAATTTTGTTGATTGTTTCCTGTTTTTTGATTATACGTTGATAAGAGTTTATGGGTTCCCTCAACCTCCTCACTAGTTGCTTGCTTATGTTTCTTCAAGGTTAGCATTTCTTGAGTTTATGTGGCAGATGTTGTGGGCACAAAAGCTTCACTTAGCAGGACAGAAGAAGGGTTCTCTTCTCCCTAAGTCCACAAGATATTGTGATCTTGCGGTCGGAAATAAAGTTTGGATAGATTGCAGAATTGTTTGGTTAGTAGATATGCTATGAGATTTGGGAATAAAATAAATTTTGACCCAGAGGGATTTATAGCCTAGCTCAGAGCTAAAATCAAAAGAGGGCCTTTTGGCCATGATTTAGATTTACAAGAGGATGTGATAAGGAATTGCCTCAGCAAAGAGTAGGCCATCCAAAGAAGGAAAAAATAGAGAATCTTGGCAAGGATTGAAGATGATACAAAAGTCAAGCTCCCTAATTTTCAAGTTTTTTTCTCTAGGGAAAGGGGCCTTGTTATGAGGATGGAAAAGATGTTTGAGAACTTTGAGGCTATTGTAAATGGGACATATAACATTCAACAAGACATGGCTCATGAAGAAATAGGGGAGCACGCCTTGAAGGATGTCCCAGAGCAGAGTGTCTGGTATATGCAAGATATGTAACAAGAGGAAGTTGCAGGAGGCCAGGGTGACACTGGCATCATGGAGCCGGAGGTCGAACAGGCCATTGCCTCACCCCCTAGGAATGTGCAGGTTATTGAGGAACCACAAAGTAGAAAAACTTTTGGTCAGCATATCCTACTTGAGGAATGCAAAGATGAGTGAGCAGTTGTTGCTCATATGTTTATATCAAATGATGATTTTGTTAAAACACCTGAATTTAAGGCACTGTGGTTGCAAGTGTTTGGTCCCCCTAGAAGGTGTTCCTGAGATTCAGTCTTTGAATGACTTGAATTTAGATCATGTGACCCCACAAGAAGCAAGAGAAATTGTTAAAGAGAGTGGGATGTTGTTAATACCAGGTTGGGATTTGGAAACCACATTTCTATTGGATAAAATCAGGTAGCAACCAGATCCTACATTTGTGGTTGAATTTGAAAAGGAAGGAGACAAGGAGGTTCGGGGTATCATCCTACTCTCAAAGCCCCAAGTACGAGTAAGCCAAGGGTTTTGATTGGGGTTGAGGAATGAATATGGGATGGAGAAATCATAAGGACCATGAGGGATACATCAGTTGTTGAAGCAACAACTTTGTCAATGCATTCAACCATGTTTGCTCTTAATGCAGTAAAATTGCAGGAGAAGGAGAGAATGGCACTATTACAATAAAGGATAGAAATACACCAGTCATATACAAAAATGTTTATGAAACTTTCTTAGTTAAGGAAGCAAGTGCAAAAGCAGGCAATTACACCTCCTCCTATGGTCATCCAGCAAGGAGAATCTTCACAAGCAATGGAGGAGATGAATTATTTAAAGAAGGAAAATAATGATCTCAAACAACAATTGCAGGACAAAAACTAGCAAGTTTTGAGAATGGAATCCATGGCCAAAGACAAAATCATGACAGTCATCAGAGGAACTTTGTCACATTAGTTGAGGTCAATTATAAGTAAGATTGAAGATATTCATAATTCCTTTTGTATTCTTTCTGAAGGGGCTATTCAATGCTCTAAGTTTCTAATGGACTTAACGAAGATTTTTGAGCATGGAGGGCTTTGGGGAAAAAAATCAAAGACTTGAATATTGCAGTTCAGTACATGCATAAGCCACCCCAACCTCTATTAGATTTTTGCAGTGCTCATGAATCACTGGTAAGCGAAATTCATTTTTTAGAAGACAAAGATATTGCAATCAAGAAAATAATACATAGTTTTAATGAGTTAAAGCACTGGACAATTCCTCCCATTCATAATAATAATTCGGAGCTACAGATTTTTTATGAATGGAGGAGAGAGTATGAAGACATCATCAATGTTTTCATTCAAAAAATAGTTGATAAGGATTATATCAATGAGCCAATGTATTACTCGGCTATTGATAAGTTGATTGCAACTGACACGGCTTATTCAAGGTTTGTTAGAGGTGTTAGAGCTATTATTGATGCCAAGTGAAAGGAAGTTCCTAACCGTGTGTAGTTGATCAAAGATGTGAAATGGCCAACCGATTTTGCAGTTCACAGTTGGCATGAGAAGCATTGTTCTTTTGAAGACGTTTGAAGAGGTGGCTTGCTAGTTGAAGATTGGAAAATATCTGAAGCAAAGCAGTTGCACATGTTGTTCGAAGCAGAACTACCATCTTCTTCAAGGATGATATCTTTTTGTTTAAAAAATTTGAAAGATATCTTGGCATATTCTCCAAATTGAGTTATGTTCCCTTTTGAAATGTGTCACTAGCCTAAAGCTTGTTTTTGCTCCGTGTTCTATAAAAGGAATTCAGGGTTGTGTGACTAGGGGTTCTGAAAATTTATAAGAAAATAGACTTACTTGAAATGTTTTATTTTGAGCGCATGGTTTTGATGTTAATTGAATTTTATATCCACAAGTTGCTAAATTAATGAAAATAACATGATGTTTTGTCTCTCTGTTCTTTTTTCTTATTCGTATGATTCTTGTTTATCAAGGATAGATGGGTGTTGTCTTTGCACTTATGTGTGGATGTGTAATTCCATACTTAAGGTTTTTTTTAGGAAAAGATTAAATGCTTGCTATGAGTTGTAGTGGATAAGTAAAATGGCAGAAGAATGATTTATGATGTGATATATCGAGTATTGATGTAAGGCATCTTTATTTGGGGATTAATTATCGGATTGTTAAATTCAGTGAGTATTGACTTTGTTGCCTTACGATAAGCACTGATATGTATGTTGTTGTGATGTTTTAGATACCTACTATTTGAAAACCTATGAGTATTTAGTTTCAGTTTTAGTTTTATACATTCTTCTCCTCATTTTCTCAAGTTCTAGCATGTTTCACATACATTATGAATGGAATGATGTATTCAAGTAGTTTGTATGTATGTGCTAGTAAATAATTATGAGAATTATTTGTTTGAAAGGGGTGTGAAGTAAGATTGAATTATCTTTGTGAACATCATGTAGGTTAACCCACCTATGTTTTGTAGAGCCCGAAGTGTAGAAGAATTCCCTTTGTCCTTCAAATTCTTGTTAATTGGTTATTTAGCTTGGATTTGGTAAATGCAGTAGAATACTCAATCATTTCTACTCCAACTACTGAATGGAAAATATGAACAAAATGGTCTCTGTTGGGGATGCATGTTGTAAATGTGAAGTGGTGAGAATTAGGTAGTAGTTTGAATAGATTGAGTTTTAGATCTGCTCATCTTTTGCAATTCTAAGCTAGTAGTCTTAGTTGGGTGTGAGGGTTTCTATTTCAAAAAGAAATCATTTCTATCCTTGTGAAAGGATATTTTTCGTTCAAATTTTTATTTCCCAAGTGTGGGTGGTGACTCTGAAGGTTTGATCCAGTTCAGTTATGAGAATGTGTGAAAGTTTGGATACACTCAAGTGTATTGTGATAAGTGTCAATTGTCGACATTTTGTATTTTCTCTTTGAAATTACAGTAAGAGAAGATGTATTGGAGGAGGTCTTTACATCAGGGGCATCCAAATCAACCCTCAAATGATGGAAATCAACGATGGAGATAAAAAATCATAAAGGTAAGTCGTCATCTCCTTCAATTAATCATGATTCTTTGACTTTAAATGAAAATTCATGTACTGTTGAACATTCTTCTTGTACTCCATTAATGGATCATGTAAGCTTGTCTTCTAGTGACTCATCCCCTAGACGTTGTATGTATTATCTTGAGATTCCAGAGAGGTCAGGATACTACTATATTGATGATGATGAAAATCAATTGTACTATGATGAAGGTGAGGTTATCAAGATCATTGCTTATACCGATCCTTCTAAGGCATCCTCTAGTAGTCGGGATGGACAACAAGAGAAGGTTGAAGAATTTAATGCCAGGCTTGAGCAAATGACAAAACAATTCCAAGTTGAGTTAGAAGAGGAAGCTTGTAAACAACAATTGAAGAAGGAAAAGGAGGCCATGGCCAATACCTTTCAAGAAAGTTTGTTCAAAGGATTGTCAATAAGTCCAACTTTGGTAAACATGGATAATGAGATTCCTAAGGTTGCTAATGTGTCAAGTTTAGACAAGGTTAAGGCCATTGTCTCAAATGCTACTCGGGTTTCTGTTTCCAAAGTCAAGACTAAAGAATTGACTGATGCAAAATCGAGATAGGAAATTGAGGAGCTGGAAGAAGAGTATACAAGGAAGGAGATGTTGGTTAGGAAGGTGGAGTTATTCAAAAGAATGGTAGATCTTAACTCATTGTCTAGAAAATACACTAACACAAGCTAGCATAATGATATCCCTTGTTTTCCTTCACAAGATGTTGCTCAATTTCCCATAATAGATTTATCGACTGGTCATGGTAGTGTGCATCAAATGACTCATGCAACTCTTGTTGTGCATGTGTCAGCTTCTGTCCCTTTGCCTATACCTATAAGAATACCCACGGTTTTTGTGCCTCAAGTTACTCTGCCCTTAGTGTGACCCTAAGTTAACTTGCAACAAAATCAATTGCAACAAAATCAATTGCAACAAAATCAATTGCAACAATAATTGTTGCACCAACAACAATAATACCAACAACTAATGCAACAATTTCAAAACTTGCAAGCCCAACAATAGAAGCTTGTAGTGCATCCATACAATGCTAATTTATTGGTATGCCCATTGTTACCACCACTAGTTCCTAAAATTCCAGTCCAGTTGCCCAATATTGGGAATACAATGCAAAATATTCCCAATCCTAATGTTCATATTATTTAGCCTCAGCAAGGCAACCCCTTCCAAAGGCCTTAGATTCACATGGATAGATATAGGCAACTAGATTTTACAGGTATCCCAGGTTACCCTAATCCAATGGAAAATGGGATCAGGTCCGAGTTACCAAAATCTTCAAGATGTAGTGGGTTATTAGGTGAAGATCATTTAAAGACTTTTCTAAACATAATATACAACTATGAGATTGAACATGAAGATGTCATAATGAAATTGTTTATGCAGTCCTTGGTTGATGATGCAAGAGATTGGTACAAAAGACTCCCTGACTTGCATATTCATAGTTGGTATGATTTTCAGAGGGTATTCAAAGAGCAGTATGGTGATCATATTGACCCAAGATTTAGATTGGGAGAGATCACCACTATTTAGAAGAACCAGAATGAGATGGTCACTGATTTCAATACCAGATTCATTAAGGTTTTGAATAAGATACCGTGTGACATGGCATCAATTGATGCAATGAGTTTAGATTTTTACCTCAAGGCATTTGATCCAAAATTTGGTTATGAGTTGAGAACTAGAGAGCCTACAACTCTTACTGGTTCTTTTAAAGAAGCCATAAGTATTGAGAATAATAGGAGAGTTTTTGGCAAAGTGGGGAAGAGGGATGAAGTAAAAAATTTGCAATCAAAATAAGCAACCTTATGAAGAAGATAAGTTAGATAAATTGATGAGTGTAATCAAAGATCTGAGTTATAAGGTGGATAAAAAATGAAAAGGGTTTGCCTCATGATAATCAAGAATTTCAGAAGCAAATGAGACTATATGACATGCCTTATCACACTAATTGGAAGGATGGTAAGCCTTCTTAGGACAATCAGAAAGTTGTACCTACAAACAGTAAAGATACTCCCGACCCTTTGACAAGGCCTGGTGCTCATGTAGTTGAAGACACTTTATGGTGTGTATCCTGTAATATGCCTCATTCCCACCATCAATGTGAAGT